>NC_051181.1:133206400-133419189 GCF_013339695.2 Rhipicephalus sanguineus | reverse complement strand
TTCTAGATTCACATTAATAATTGTTCTTATAAGCAGCATTGTAATGAAATGTAAGGCGTCACCTCTAGACCCTCGATTTCTTGAAGTTCGAAATCTCACATTTCTGAAACATAGTTTCTGTTCGATAAAAAAAATTAGGGCGGTTTCGCATTGGTGGTGCCAAGCCTCAAGGAGAATTGGCGCCACCAGTGCGGCCTCCTATGCTAAGGAAGACTTCAAGGAGAACCTTATAGCATACTAGCCAAGCCTTGCCTAGAGATAGCCTGTTAAGCCTAGGTATACCGTAGCCACATGAGAAGAGAGAGCTAGAGGCAGTTAAGCCTGGGAAAGTCAAGTTGAGATCGAGGCTCTCTATATCTCTATTTATTTATCTCTCTTTCTTTCTATATCCTGTCTGTTTATTTATTTTTTTCTTTCTTTATTTCTCTTTTCCTTTCTCTTTCTCTCGCCCATAGCTACACAATCATATAGTTCCCATAAACGCTTGTTCTTCTAGCGTGCCTGGTAGCCGAGTCCAGTAAAGAAAAATAGAGCCTGGATAGCCGAGTGGTTACGGCGCTCGCCTTCGGACCGTGGATACCTGGGTTCGAATCCCGCCTGGCCAATAATTTTTATTTTGTTTTATTTATTTTTTACCCTCCTCTCCACTTCTCTTCTTCTCTCCTCCTCCGTTCCTTCCTCCAACGCGTTGCTAGGCAACGCATTGGGACGTCATCACTCAACGGAGTTTTGCGAACACCACCGGACTGAGCTCGAGATTAAACAGCTCTGCTGTTAAAATGAGATTATGGTCTTTATTTGCATCTTCATTCAAGCGCGATGGCGCGACAAGTGGCCACTTAGGCCTTTCTTTATAATCAGGTGTTACGCCACCTGTTGCAGTCTAGCATTTTGGATATATCTTCCCAATGTTTCATTCTTCATACGTGCCTCTATATCTGTAATGTAATGTCACGTACTCCTGTGTCGACGCCAGTCCCGTCAATACCTTCATATTCAAAGTGCTACTCATCGACATGGACAGCTTATATACACACTTTCTAAAAGATAAAGAAGGAGTCTGTGAAAGTAAGCATTACTCTGGCATAGACACATCGCCTTGGCAGTGCGCAGAAGAACGTAACTACGTCGAACGTTGAACTCACCGTGTCGGGAAAAAACTTGCTAGGTATTCCAAGCTTCTGTGCCCCTCCTTGCTTCCCGAGGTAGGAGTAAGCCCTTCAAGGAAGAAAAAGATAAGAAAACAATCTGGAGCGACCCTACTGCTTGACTCAGGTGTCTGGTAGATGGCATGTCGCACGTCGGCGTTCGTATGCGGATCTCGGAGGCCACGTAGAAAGAAGCGCGTGGTTGATATCTGCTCCGCCAGATGCCGCCAACGGCTCCCAGCTGCTCACAATCTTTCAACGAACTCAATAAATTACTTTTCATTCATCATCCTGACAGTTAATTGGACCTTTATCTTAAGCAAAGTTATGATCCGATATCACATCTATCTACTATAGCCCTTAGCTTTAGCCAGAACCATGAAGTTCTTTCTTTTTAGGACAATTTCTATGAATATTGGGGAAACCGGAAGTCAGTGCTGGACCGGAAGTTCTTGGAAGAGAAACAAGAGAGTCACTTACTTGGTGCTCGTGCTATTGAAAATGGCCAGTACATTTACTGTGTTCCCTTTTATAATTATTTATTTATCCTAACATGCTACGAGAAAGTGAGATAACGCCCGGCGAGCATAGGTCGGCAAACTCACTCGTGAGTTGACTCACTCAGACTCATATCGAGCCGTGAGTCTGAGTCTGAGTGAGTCCGGGTCAGTAAAGTTTTCGTGAGTCTGAGAAACGCCTCCTGGTCTGAGTCCGAATGAGTTCGGTTGAGAAAAATTATAGTAAGTCTGAGTCCGAGTGAGTCCAGTTCAGGAAAATTTTGGTGAGTCTGAGTCCGAGTGAGTTCTAAGGGCAAAATATATTGAATGAGTCAGTCTGAGTGAGCTCCACATTTTTTGCCGACCTATGCCGGCGAGAGCGTTGTCAAACGTCCAGCACGAGAACCAGCTGCTCTGTACAGTATTCAAGAACACGACGTTCGCGTTTGCAGGCGGGAGTGGTATTCCACGGTTTCTACTATCTTTCTCGGCTACCTGAATCTGCGTTTCTAACGTATTACGGTGTGTCGCTATAAATGAATTTCTCCTTGGTTTCATTTCTTATTGTGGTTCCTTCTGGTGACGCCACGAGTATATGGTCTCCATGATATAGAGTGAAACTTCGATATAACAAACTTCAATATAGTGAATTTCTTGATATAACGATTTACTAGATTCATTTCTCGGGTTGTTTGTTACACTGAAAAGACGCGAAACCCAATATAAGTTCTTCATATGGTTTCGCGTCTTGTCAGTGTAACAAACATGAAAAAAAGCGTCAACCTAAGATATTAGCTAAGACCAATTAATAACAATTTTTAGTTGCATAATTTTTGGTTATGAGCAAGGGCGGCCGCAGAACTTTTTCCAGAGGAGTGCATCCGCTTGGTGGGGGGGGTGGGGAGGGGCAGCCAGATTAATCAATAGTCTGTAACGTGCAATGTTTGCTGGAAATCCTGAAGGCCGTTTCACACAGATATGCGAGACCTTAGTGGACATATTAAGCTGTGTAGCTTATTGCTATTGCATAGAAATATATTACCCGGAATTCCAGCAGGGGGGGGGGGGCAGCCGCCCCCTTGCACACCCCTCCGGACGCCCATAGTTACGAAGGATGCTTTTACCTATCTGATTGTTTCTTGATGTAGTTTCGCGCGTCTTCTATACGAAGATAGTTACTAACCAACTAGCCCAGAAACGGGTACTGATGTATGGTTTATTTTTGGTGATTGTGATTAAACTAACAACGAGGGTAGCAAGATGGGCTTGTTGATTAATTTAGGCATCATTTTCATACACTTAACATTTCTTCACTCAATTCATAATTTCGCTTTCTCAACCCATCCCCTTTTTACTTTCCTGCCTAATATACTGCTATACTAACGTGCGTGTCGCATCAATCGGATCTTTTGCTTCACATTGGCAGGGTAGTGTCTGAAATTTTTGGCGTAGACATTTTCACGAGGTGAAACTTCAGTTTGAGCGACTCGTTTACTCTTAAGAATTCCGCAGTGGCACTAAACCGTTCGTTGTACGTTTAAAATTTACAATGAATGCTCGAATAACAGAGAGCTGAGGTAGTTGGTAAGTATTCATTCTAAAAACACAGGGCGTGCAAACACGGACACGACAGGTCACGACACCACACACACCGACTAACAACTGAAGAGATGCACGTCGGCGGAAAAGAAAAAAAGCACGAAAACTTATCTGTGCATGCCCATACAATAGGCGAACCTATCATTCCGGTGCGCGTGGGAGTCTAGGTGAAAGATAACTGTCGAGGAATTTGATTTCATCTTTATGCAAGTTAATCGACGGTTGGCTCACGCATGCGCTACCCCTATTATCGATAATATTCGGCGTTTGTGGGGTCGTGACCTCTTTCTTGCGTCCGTGTTTGCACGCCCTGTCTTCTTAGAACTAATAAAGGTTCGTTGATTAGCCAAAGGTTCTGCGGACGTCTTATCTAATCTCAAATGTTAAAGAACGAACGACTGAATTCGAGCGCTATTTCCAGTAGTTGATGTGGATTCGAAAGTTGCGGGTTCGGACCCCACCGAAGGAATGGGTGTTTTTATCTTGCACTTTCATTCCTTTCCATTTGTGTCATATTACTACACGACAGTTAAAAAAACTGCAATTAATATCCCCTATGTCTTCCTTGGCTTCGATGTCTGTTGGTTGCATTAAGTTGTGCTTGAAAAAGAAAACGAGCCTTTGATCAATTCCCCTCCTATCGTACGTAGTATGTATTTTCACTTTGAACGCATCCGAAGAACTTGATTGTTGTTGTTGTTGTTTTCGTTTTTACGCTAAACTCAGTGTCTTGGATGACTTTCCTGTAGTTGGCTCCTTGTTGTCCAACAACCTTGTGTGTAGCAAAACACTGTTGCAATCCCCCTCCTCCCCCTCCTCCTTTCTAAGTGCTGTCGTTGCTTTCACTAATTGAATTTCACCCCGACCTTACTGATGGCTCCTCTTAATCACATTGTTCATGATTCAACAAGATATATCGCGCATCGTCCAGCGATGTCTTGCCCCTATCCCTAAGATCCACGAACCTTTCAGTTTGTGCGCAAGCGCACGGTTTGCCATTTGTCTTCCGAGCCTCTGACAGGCCGTGTTATTAAAAGTCGTTCAGGCAGAAAGCCGACCATTTCTTTTCCCCCGTTTTCTACTTATAGCGTTTGTTAGTCGTTCGCCAGTGTTGTGCAAGCTGTTGCCGAAATGACTCACCAACGAGACTGTACGAAGCGAACGTGGTCCGTGTCGCCGGTGTTCTCTGTCATCTCGACAAAGCGGACGCAGGTCTCTTGTTCCCACTGTCGCATGGCGTCACGAATCTCTCGCGCAAAGTCGTGAACTGAGAAAAAAAAAAATATATATATATATGAGAGAGAGAGAAATAAAGAAAGAGAGACAACATTTATTAATAAAAAAAATCACACCATCTCCCGCTAAAGGGGACCATGAGGCAATGCGAAGCAGTGTTTCGGCATGTAGAGCCCGCGTTTCAGAGGGGGAGCGGAGAGGGGGAATGTGGAGATGGGAAGTGGAGAGGGGGAGGGGAGGGGAGAAGGGAGGGGAGGGGGAGAGGGGAAGGGGAGAGGGTTTGCGCATGCGCAGTAAGGGTGGTCACGCCGCACACAACCACCACCACCGTATTGAACTCCGCTATAAGATGCTTCACATCTAAAATGTGGTTCATTGCAGGTGGGGCCCTTCTTCCAAATCAGCGCTGGCTGTAGCGGCTCTCTGGGCCTGGCCCGGAGTCACCAGTTGGCTTTCCAGGGTTCGTTCAGCGAGTCATAACTCCCACGACCACGTGTGTATTGGGTGAGTATATGTCCAGAGTCGACTGTAACGGGTGGCTCTGGACAGCTGTAAGTTACGTGTGCGAGTGTTGGAATATCTCCGCAACGTGGACATGGGTTGAGCTATCTCTCTGGGTTCATGATTTCTAGCTTATGCAGATTCGGAAATGTATTGGTCTGCATGCGGTGCCAGTCCGGCGCTTGGTGTCTGTTGAGGTGCTTGTTAACGCTTGACGAGGAACTACTGAATCTCCGGAGATAAGCACTGCTGATTCAAAACAAAAACACAAAAAATGCCTTTTGTTCCCCGTTTCAGATTAAGCTGGGCATTTGAAACTCGTGTTACTTGTAGCTTCGAAACGAAACTGGCGTGTGGGCATAAAATGTAACAAATTAGTGCACATAATTTATACCTCGAGTGTCGACAAACAAGGGAACTCAAATATCGTTTGCACGCATTTCTCAAGTTTCCTCCAAACGTGGAAATGGTGGTCGTTATTGGAAAAAAACGTGTACGCATTCTTCATGTGCAGTCCCTTCCCTTTCACTGTATACCTTGAACGCCAGTCAGCTCTCCTTCTCGCTCTATTCAATAAACAATTGATTTATCGAGATCGATTTCAATTCTCTTGATGTCTACAAGGGCGTGCGCTGCAGTGAACGCGCCGGATAATGAACAACAACTTTTGAAATTGAAAAAACTGCCGTGAACGTGGCTTGCGCGCCGTTCTCACCTTTTTTTCCGATCGAGAATGGCACCGTAGCGTTGGGCCACGCGTAGAATGTCTCGTCCTTCGAGGTGTCCACGCCGTAGATTCGAGCCAGCTGTGCCCTGGTTATGCGAATGTCCCGCTGATACATGTAGTCGCCGTTCCACAGTTTTCTCGCACTTCTCACTGCTTCGAGAAACTGTGAGCAGTATAAGAAAAAAAATACAGGCATGAATGAAGCAATAGTTACAAAAAAAATAGTGAGATAGCGTAACTTAAAGGGACACTAAAAAAAATTTTTTTTTTCGTATAAGTAAACTGCTCTTTCACGATACCAATATCACCATGCTTGCTGCTAGAAGTTGTTTGGTAAGCGAGAAAACGCGCAAAAAGAAAATGCGGGTGGCGACCCCACCTTGACGTTCCCGCACCAGTCGCCGTGACGTCATTGATTTTGACGGCGTCTACTTGGGCCTACGTAGTTCCCAATCGGTACAAATGAAGTACACTGTCTTCTAAGGAAGACAGTACAAGTTTCGAGAAATTTCGTTGAGCCTACTTGGCCAAAATAAAAAAAAAAACCACCTTGAAATTTGTGACGTCACCGTTGGAGATTTCGGCGGGAAACACAAAAGTGAAACTTTTGACGACTTCCTCATCTATTAGTAAACCTATGGTATGAAATTAACGACGCTAGTTGTCGGAATATAATTTGTCAGTCTAAACCAATTTATTGGTCCACTTTAGTGCCCCTTTAAGTAAACAGACGTTTCTTATAGGCACTCATTGAAGTAAAATTTAACTTATGGAAACCGGATTAAAAGGAAATAGCCTTAATTCAAAGCGATGCACTGTTATGAGTATTTACATTCTGGGACAAGTCTCCAGGGCACGGTTCCCACGGCAAATGCGAAGTTATCCTATGTGAATTTATAACCCTTCTAATTTAATGGATGACTGCGTAGCTCGCAAAAACTACCACAGGCTGAAAATTTTAATTGGAGGCTATATGTCCTCAGGCTAAGCGAGAATTTACTTTTTTTTGGCAAATATCGTCTCCTGGGCAATCCCATGTGGTGTAGAATTTAATTAAGCTGTCGTTTTCAAACATTTATATCTGCCGTTTTTTATCACAAACGCCATTAAAGCTATATCGAATAAGTATTGATTAAGAGCCCAATTCAATATACAACGATCCTCTATAAAGACAAGATAGGACAAGCTGTGTTACAAACTAGAGCAATGCAAAGTCAGAAATGGTGACTCTTGGGTAGGGCATGTTTCCTCACCTTTTCCTTGTCACTCCTGTTGTCTATTCTGAACATCGGGACTTCGGGTAAATCGGTAGCTGTCGTTACTTCGGGTAGATCGCTCGTTGCTTCTGTGCTTGCTGTGTCTTCGCCGTTATCAGGAACCACTGTGGCCTGTAAAAGTAGGGGATCACCGTAATTGTTATACTTTGACGTATGAACGACAATATGAACGACATGTTATGCGATAAGATCACTTGCACCTCGAATGTGTCAGGCTGCTCAACACTCATTCTGACACTCGGCTGCGTCGCCTTGAATACGCGTGTATCAACTGGCACCACAAAATAACGCATAAGCCTGACACGTAGAGACGAGTGCATTCCAATCTTCTTTTTCTATACGTAATAAATTATTTTTACGTAAGCCTTATTTATATTTAAGTTTTCCGAGAGCTGAAGGTCAGAACAAAGAAACGATAGCTGACGTTATCAACAGGCGGTGTACATGTGGTTTTAACATTTCCCTGAATTAAATAAAACCTAACGACAAACTAAACGTTTTTACAAATTTTGGTACATTCCATTTATGTACAGTAGCGCATCACAGATATATGGGGGCAGGTTAGAATTCAGCCTTGGATAAAGGGGGCCAAGGGCTTATTTGGAACAGATTTTTATGTAAAGCACTGCGGTTAACTGAAACTTTACGTTCGATAGCCTTACATGTTCGCAGTGAAGACCATCTACAGCGTTCAGCGAAGCTCATGTAATGTCGCAAAGTGCGATTTTTCAGGGCGCGGCTTAGCTACCAGTAAAATAGGCCTCGAGAAGCTTGCGCGCGACATCAGTATTGCTTCTTCCCAGCAGCCTAATGGAATCGAACAGTGCCTTCTACGAACATTTCCCACAGCCTGCAGGCGTGTGAGAGGACGTGCAATTCCTAACAGCCAAGTCGTGTTCACGGGTCATCTCATTAATGCATCTGATATCTTTCCTACAGTACAAATAGATTCCGTGCACACGGAAGCCTTTTCCTTATCGAGGGAATTGTTTCCTTCTTACGCGCTGCTTCTGATAAAAATAAGTCGCCAGGGACTGCTCATCCTGCCCACTGTCCACGCCTAAATTTGTGTGTACATCACCATATCCGCGGAACGATTTACTAACTCGCCCAATAACGTAGCATTGCTCAGACATACAGTAGCACACGTTTTCTTGTGTGCTCGGAGAATTTTGTTTGTCGTCTTATGCACATAACTCCTTATTACCATTTGTATATCTAAGTAAACAGGAACAGGTGCGGCCGCTCTGTAGGGTTATGTCTCCTTGCTTCCATTCATTTCGATAAAAGAACGAAATCATTAATTTATAGTATAGTGAATTCTACTCTAGAGTTTGCTGCACAAGTGAAAAACTCTGGCGCTTGTGACTTCAAGTCAATACCGTGGAACAGACAGCAGAAACTTAGCTACACGAATTGATAAAAACTCTGGCACTTGTGACTTCAAGTAAATACCGTGGAACAGACAGCACAAGACCGGTGGGCAGTACATATGCGGCGTCGTCTAAAGTTCGTCCCGCGGCTGTCTTCAGACGGCGTTTCGTCGTAAGGTTGCTGTAATTTTAAGTTTAATAGGGTGCAGTTGACGTTTTGAAATATCAGCGAACCACTCTCACAATATTCGTGCTTATCATTAGACTCGAGGGCCGACTCGCATATTTGATTCATTTTTATTTCTCGAAAATTTCGTACATTCGCGCGCAACTGGTCGTTCTTCGAACCGGACTTCTCCCGTGAGCTGTCGAAAGGAGAATTTCACCCCGACGCACACGAGGTTTGCGGACGTTCCTGACAGCGCACTCGAGATAACGATACAGCGAGCTGATGGCTGAGCACTAAAAGGTTCTGAGGAACTGTAAATAAAGGGCACCGTCTCTTTGACAGTTTCCTCGACGTGCATAGTCGTACGAGCCGTACGGTACGTGCTAAGTGTAAGATATGATAGGATTAGGGTTGAAAAACCATGCACAGGAAAACGTGCTGGAGTGTTCGGTGACGAGTTTATATATAGCCGAAGTTATTTTCGTGGATAGAAAGGACACTCTTAAAATAAAAAAGGGGGGGGGGGCGCTGGTAGACGCGCTATAGTTTCAAAAATAGCTTGTTCTTGTTATCTAAGCGGCACTGGTTTACTAGGCACTCATATTCCTTGTAATAAACAAGATGGCGAACGGGACAATATGGCCACAGTATGAAGGCACTATCACTGTGTTCAAGTAACCCATCTCTCGTTTGGGCTACACAGACACTACACAAAGCACGTTTTATATATATATATATATATATATATATATATATATATATATATATAATATATATATATATATATATATATATATAATATATATATATATATATCTATATATATATATATATATATATATATCCGATGAACTCTTTTGCTTCGCAAGAGTCACAAAATGGCAATGCTCAAGCACCACTTACTCAAACACAATACAACGTGATTGAATTCAGATTTGTTATTCAGCGCTCGCGATGCGCTTCTTGTCCTCGCCTTGACCGTGCTGTGTTTTAACTAAGTAGGAATAAATTCGCCCAAAGTGAAGTTTTACAAAAGCAGGAATTGACTACGACAACAACACAGCTGCTTTTTTTCATGCGCATCAATATGAAATTCATTACCGCATAAACTTCACTGACTCGCAGGGCGCGCCAAACAATATTTCGTTAAGAGATTGAGCGGCTCATCTTAGTTCTGTAATTTCTGGACATTGAACTCAGTTGTCAGGCTTGCTGCTGTCCGCCGCGGTGGAGCAGTGGTTACGGTGCTCAGCTGCGGACCCGAAGGTCGCGGGTTCGATCCCGGCCGCGGCGGTCGCATTTCGATGGAGGCGAAATGCTAGAGGCCCGTGTACTGTGTGATGTCAGTGCATGTTAAGGAACACCAGATGGTCAAAATTTCCGGAGCCCTTCACTACGGCGTCTCTCACAATCATATCATATTGGGTCGTAAAAACCCAGATATCATTATCAGGTTTGTTGCTACTCTTTGTGATTATTGCTTTTAAACTGGTTCACGCACTCGTCTATTTGTTGCTGTTTAGTATTAACTAAGGTATGTAATCTAGTTATTATTAGTCCATCTAATCTACTTCTCATGCTGTTATTTATATTACTATGTTGACACATACCGATAAGTCAATATGGCACGTCCGCCTATTTTAATGCTTGCTCTCTTTTTTTATGATAATCTAATTATGTATTTATTGGAGGTCTTCCTGTCAGTTCTGTCTGAACTCTGTGACCTCCTATCGTAATGCGCGTTTAGCATGTACTGTCACGTAATTACTTGATACATACTGAAATGAACTTGAATCTGTAGCAAACACCAAATTAATTCGAGTCAATTCCCGTAATTCGAACCGGCCAATAAACCACTGAAAAAGAAAGCACTATGGGTTCTCAGCGCACACGCACTCATGTGCGCATGAATCTGTAGAAGCAATTAACAGTTTCTAATATTAAGGACTTACATTGTTTTCGACAGGTGCACTCGATACAAGGCTGACAACCACGACAGAAGTGAACGCGATCAGGAACGCCATCTTCGAACGGTGAGGACTATCTTGAAAAAAGAACGAAGCACAAAACAGTTGATACGCGCACACCTGGAGAGTCGTTACACTTTTTTTTAAAGAGATAAAAATGCACATTCAACACAGAAGCACAGGCCGCGGCGCGTAGCTCAGCAGCGCTGCGTGTCCATTGTTGCGGCATAAATGCGGTGAACGCCAAAGTCAGGCTGGGAATGACATATCAACAGGGACACTCTAAGTGGGGTGATAAGGAGGTTCCTTCGTGTCGTAGTCGCAGGGCTTGCTGCTGTCGCATTGAGACGCACGTAACTTTTAACTGTCAAGACGTTTTCTATATCGGTTGTTGCACAATGCGCGAGGGAGGGAATAAGATATGGCACGACTTCGGGTTTTGTCGCCCAACACTGCTCTTTGCGTCGAGTTTCTCAAAGACCATTTATTGTTATTTTTTTTGTCGCTTTCGTAGTCAACCTATCATCACAAGTGAGTCATCCCAGAGGATTGCAATGTAGTATCAGTTATCACTTCTTTTTGTCGCTCAAAGCATCTTTTGAAAACTTTGTGTAATGATGGACAGTGACAATAGTATACGTGATGTGCATGCTACGCTGTTTATTTTTGGCAATGTACTGGACTACCTCTTTGAAGGCATGGTGACTAGCTGTAATGCCTGACACATTATTTATCGTGGCTGGAGATACATTGAGGGGGTTGGCTGGAGTGGCTTCAACTGACATCGTAGTTTCTAGGCATTGTAGACGCTTGCGCACATCGGCTCGGCTAGTAAATTTGCTGACAGCTACTAAATTTCTGGACAGATATACCGGACCTGTGCTGTCCTTTGGCCGGGTATTTTACGTCAATCAGCTCAATAGATGGAACGATGTTGTTGATTATTCGCGCTTATATAGTTTCTTGCCGAAAATATTATTTCAGCTAAATATCAGAACATTTCTTCAGAAGCCCATCTAGATGCTGTTTCTGTAGCAAAAACAGCATGCCCCGCACGGAGCTCGTGTCTTTACAAATGGACGAAGCTGACGTTACAGTTAAACAGCGACGCAGAGTATATACGCCTTAGTAGACGCCCTGCCTGACATCAAGGCCGCTCGTCTTTTAACGCAGAACTAACGTCATTGTCATGCCAGAGGCCGTAACGCCATCCATCGGACGTATCGGTGTAGAGTGTCTTCGTTCACCTTGCTTCGTCATTCGCATCCTAAAGAAGCGGTCATGTGGGTTTTCGGTCACTGCCTAGAGAACAAACGGCACTATTGTAATCGTGCTTTCATCAAACAAAGTGACAAATGGAAAGAGTGTTCCAGGCTGTTGCATGTCACTAGCTACTTATTGTGACACGCTAGATCCGATGACGACGCTACGCGGGCGACCGATTTCCTTTCAAGTGAGCAACAGCCGCCGCGATATCGCGTTCAGCTGCGCATGCGGACGTCGGCCGCTCAATTTCGTGTGGAAAGACAGATAACGTCTTTCGAGTTCTAGCGTTCCGCTTTCTGTCGCCCTACACGCATTTACGCTCACACGCGCAGACAACGCACTTTTGTAAACGGCATCTGTCGGGGCGACTAAAGGGGATCCAATTCGACGCTAGTTTACAGCTCACGTGCATTTGCTGGAACGAAATGTTTAGTTGTAGTTGTCAGAGCGGTGTATATAATTCATCAACTTTGACCGCGTGAGGTGTATTACTTGCGACAATTTACAAATAATATCGTTTTTCATCGCATAGTTGCAGAGTTGTAAACTGCATAGTTTCGTTTTTGAAATTCTCTAATTTATCGCAATTTTTATTTTTTATAAGAATGATGGTATAAGTATAGAAAATCGGCATTCTACGGTAATCGTTATTTAGCATCTTATTTAAAACGCGACAGACCTTGTCAAAATCGGCGCTGTGGTTGCCGATGAATACGATATCCTCGTTTCCACTCCGTAAAGTGGGCTCGCCGCCCGGGCTAATGTTCCCTCAGTACTGCATACCATTTACGCGGAGTACAAAGCTCAAGCAGGAAACTGCTGTACTTCCAGCAGGATGCAAACTTGTTCGTGCATTTTTGGCACTATTAAGGCGAAAGCCCTACATGCCTCATCAAACGCGACATTTGACCGTCGGCGTCTCGCGTCCTGCGGCGTCGGGGACGAAGTGATGAAAAAAATCATCATGTGATGACGTCACAATGTCGTCACAGATCACCAAAATTTGTGACGTCATCACGACGTTACAAATTTTGGAGTGACGTCACGTCACGTGACGCAATGTCACATGATGCCGCCATCTCATGACATCGTAGCTTGGTCAAAGGTGGGCCGATCACGGAGGCAGTGCAAAACCACGCTAGGTGCACCAAGCTTTCGGAGGGTGATGGGGCAGGATCAATGCATCGACCGAGAAGAAAAAGACGATTGCTTTCGCCCTCGAGTCGTCTTAGGTGAATGCATAAGGGACCCCGTGAGTTTTTTATTATTTTGCCTGAGAAGCTTTCGAAATTAAATAATAGAGCATCACTTACGCGAGGTTACTGACACTGATGTAACACTCGCACGGCAAAGACGATAGAGAAGAGAGAGACAGCGAAAATGTGGAATAATATACGTGTCATACTGGTATAGGGTAGCACTTTCGATGACACGCCCAATGTTATACCGGTGTTACACGGAACTAATGAAAACAAACAGACAATTAAGCGAAGGAAATCACACGGGAAATTATTCGTTGTTTGTTTGAACTGTAGTTCAATGATTTTGACCTAAATTGAAAGGAATTAAAGTGGACGAAATGTGTCATACGGTCACTTTTGATCGCGATCGGGCGTGATCAGCACCTAATTTCTACATCCTGGTTGGTTCCTTTCCGCAAGGTGCAGAATGGAACCAATCACTGTTGAGAATTTTGATCCCAATCGGGCTGTATTTTTATCCCAATCAGTAGTGCACCGTGTGACACCAGTATAAGGCAACGCGGAACAACCGTGTATTTTAATGCGCAACCTTACCATATGCAATTCCAGTTCGCCCAAGAGGTAGTGTGAGAAGAAAAGCATGCATATAAATGGGTTTCTTCACGCGATAATTCGAAATCTGCCGCTACGTGCGTATAAAGCCAGCGAGCGAAGCAACATGTTTTAAACAAGGGCTTGATTGAACTACCGATCTTCGGCAAACACGCCCAAACGAGACCTTCTCGCTGCCCGAGCTCTCAACACGGCTGACGAAAATAGATCCATGTTTACGATTTTGGCTGTTTGACAATAAATCGCGCATAGTTTCCCTCTCCACCAGTGCCTGTATCTTTTGATAGACTCCAGACATCTGTTAGAATTAATGTAGCCTACTGTTGCGTCTTCTAAGGCCAGCACCTCGGTTTGTCAAGAATAGAGTAACAGGGTTTGACAAGACTTTACAGTAACAACACTGATTCTTGGGTTAGTTGGTTTCAATGCATATCAATAGGAACAGCGGCGTGAACCATACGCAGAACTCGTGCAGAGCAAGAAAAGACCACGGGGCGGCCGTGCCTTCGTAGTCATTCTTCTCTATGTTGTGAGTGTGGTTTGCGCGAGGCCTTTAGAATACGCAAGAATAGAGCGAGCACAATGTTTCATGCCAAAGGAGAGGTTTGAGATTCACCGACTTACCTTTCGCGCCTTCTGTAGACGATCGTGCACACGAATCGAGAGTCTTGTCAAGTCGCACGCACGTTTGCCGCGCGTGTTCGTTGAGGAGGGCGTCACCGTTTTGAAAGGGCGCTCATTGATGTCGGCCACGCTGCCTCACTGGCTCTTGAACGGATGTATGCAACGCTTGCTGCTTCCTTTGCCGCACGAGGAAGTAGCGCTGTCTCGCCCGGATGCCGCTGTATTATATAGGCGTTTGCGTCTTATTGCACGCGGGTGACGCTAGCTTGGAGTTCGTTTACAGTTTCGAGCTGACGTCACGTTGGATCGTATCCAAGTCGCCTTCGATATCGTACGGCAGTTCGAAGGAGCCACACCGCCGCTTAACGCCTCGTCAGCGAGAAATGTTGTGTCTGGCACGCCAGTGCGCGAACCGGCTGGGTTTTCTTGCGAAGGGGGATACATAAGCAAACCCTGGCTTTGAACTACAGGCCAACTTTCCTTGCGTTTGGATACGGGTGTCTGTAATAGCAACTTCGGGTGAGGCGAACGAATGCATCAGCGGGATTCTGTAATGATACTACTTGCTGAACGCTGGCTGTCGTTCAAGTAAGGGACTCATTGCTGGCGCCGCTCTCGGAAGTATAGCTTGTTGTTAGTGGAGGTCACTGCGGTAGCATTCGATTGGTTTAAAACACACTGTTTTGCAAGAGCGCTCAGCGCAATTCTAAACACACAATGCTAAAGACTAAGGAGAAAAGTGATGACGCAGAAGGCACAGCGTACTATAAGGCCACCTTTCTGTGAGTATAGAGTTTCACTTCGTACGCTTCCCCCTTATATAGTCGTCCTAGAAAGTGTCGAAGGCCTGCCCCGTTATCTCTGAACATTGTGATGCCGATCACGAGGTGCCCGGTTCGATTACTTAACGCGTTGCTGCATTCAAACAGGCGCGGAGTGCAAAAACGCACGCGTGCACACACAAAACGCAAACAAGAAAGCGCACACAATTATACCTGGCATGCATACTCCGAAGTAGGCCTGGATTGAGGGCCCGCCCCTACCGCAAGCCAAGAACCTCGGACAACCAGGGGTTTCTCCAGATCAATTTTACTGCTAATAAATAAGTTTTCCACAGCCACCTTGCACCGAGGAACAAACGCCACCTATGCTGGAGGAACGCACTGGAGGCGAATGCCTTCCTCCATAAATAGCTCGACAGCAGGCTGTTGACTTTAGTAGAGCACAGTAAACGGAGATGCCTCTTCTAGTCCTAGATTTCAGTCTTCGGTAAAAGGAAAGTCTCTCTTCCTGCTTTTACCTCGCATAAAAAATAAGGGATGAAAGTGGAGGAGAGGTGGGACGGAAGAGGAGGCAGTACTCCCGCGCCACGAGAAGTAAATGTCGAGAGCGGAACTTTCGTCGCAAAGGAAAAAAAAATTAACTTGCATTCAATGTAAGAACCTTAATTTATCTTATATAAAGCAGATGTGGGAGTTATATATGGTTCAGTGCTCAGCGTGACGCATCGAGTGGTTCAGAGCGGTTGGTTTATGCTCGCTTGCCCGCAGCTTTTGAACGTCGACTACAGAGTAGGGCGAGGGCTAAGCGAGGTCGTAAATTCTGCCTTCTTTTAAGCAGGAAAGCCGGCTTAGGTCCACCGTATCAACCTCAGGATCCAGACAACCTCGTGGCTGAAGCCGCAGTCCCGTAGGATGTTCATAAATAGTCCGCACAAACGAAAGCTGGATAAGTATTTTAGAAACATTTCTTTTTTCCGCGCTGGCTGAAAAATTTAGGGCATCCAGCTCCTTCTACCCATTACAAATTAAAGAAGAAAGAATAAAATAGAGTGCCCGGTGAGTCAACAAGAAGTTACGAAATGTCAGATTTTCTTTTCTTTTAGAGCTGGGCTTAATGTGCTTTACTGCTCTCGATTTATCTTTAAACAAAAATTGCGCGAAGTTTGCCCTTGGCCGTGCAAATACTCGAGCTTATTTGGAAGGTGAGATGGTTCTATACTGATGTGTTATTATGGTTCCTTGCCGGAACCATTACGTATGATGTATGTACTACGAAACCAAGACGCAAGAAGATAAGTGGCATAGTTAACGAATTCGGCTCTCTGGTTTCCGAGTCCCCGTGAGCGATAGCATGTGATGACAACGGATTCGCTATGTAAAACAGTGTTTGGTATCTTCTTACTAGTGGACATTATATCGTGCTCCGATTCAAGTTCTTTAAGCATACATGGACTGAATGTCACTATGGCGTATATTAGGGGACCGGTACTTTTCCACTGCATGGGTATATAGATCCAGACTGCTTCAATTATAAAACTATAGCTGATGCTTCCGTATTAACAATCACACGTGACCAATCACACGTGACCAATCACACGCGTAACAATTGCACGTGTATCGACCGCATGCGTAACAATCACACGTGGAGACACAGGCACATGCATATACACGCGGGCTCATCGTGGTCCCTTCACTCACTCCAGGAACTCAATTCGTTCAACGTAAACATTGTGACACAGTGTTGGCAAATAATACACGGCGTCCCTTGCAAACATCTAGACGGTGTTCGGATAGTGTGGTCTTATGCGGGCGTACAAAAGACCGGTCTTGATTAATTTTGTTTGCACGACTTCGTCTCGCCAGCTATACACTTCCGTCGGCGCTGATTTACGCATCTCAGCAGAGAGGAGAGGGGTGGTTATGGGTGGCACCGCGAAAGGGGGCCTTACCGAAGGATCTCAAAGCAAACCGCCAACAACGTTTTTTTCCCGTAAAGCCGAGTTTCTTCGCGAAAGAGAAAGGAAGCTTTGCGAGCGTCGCATTCATTTTCGTCTTAACCCCTTCGCGCGAGGATGAGAAATGAGTGAGAACGAAAAAAAGGCGGTGGCAAGTCCGTATCTTCCGAGTCGTTTCAGATGTACGTGCAACCCGGTATGCAAATTAGGCGTATAGCTCACTTTCTCTCTCGCGAAAAAAAAAAGAAGAACGAGAGTGAGAGTCCGACGGCACCCATTGTGTGCGTCTCAGGTCGGCTTTAACCGGCTGTGCTCCCACCGCACCCTGTTTTCAGGATCCCCGCCTTGCCATCTTAAAGTTTTTTTTGTTTCTTTTTTTCGCGGGCTTTCCGACAGGAGATCACTTTGGCTCTTTGCTTCCGTTCGCCTTGCAGTTCCTGCTCTTTTGGGGCACGCTTATTCTCGTTCTTGGTTCTCGTTTTTCAACTATTACATTCCTGCGCCCACGACACTGCGTGGCCCAGCTCGACGGTGTTCCCTTTGTCACGTTTCGCGATGCCGCTTGGATAGGAAGAGCGAAATCGCGATTAGGATTCCTCCGGAGAAGCAAGACGCGTCGCTTAGGGCTTATCGGCCGGCCCCTTACAAATGGAAGCGCGGGCACAAATACGACGACGAGGAGGAATGTCAAAAGCGATAAGCCTCGCGGAGAAAACGATAAAAAAAAAGAAGGAAATCGAGGGGTTGGATACGGTGGGTGGTGTGCGAGTGGAACAACTATCTATTATTCGCCCGGCCAGTCGTGGGAGAGTCCGATGTTCCTGGGTGACCCCCCCCCCCCCCACTATTATACCAGATCTGCGATGCGATCCGTTCTTTCTTTCTTTCCTTCTCCTCTCCGGATTTTCTGTCTTCCGAGTCGCTTTCATTAAAGCGAGATGTAAGGAACAAAAAACGTAATGCGCTCATGCTATCCCCCTTTATCTCTCGATGGCGACGCTGGCCGTAACACCATCCCCTACATACTGCGCATATTCTTTCTTTCTTTCTTTCTTTCTTTCTTTCTTTCTTTCTTTCTTTCTTTCTTTCTTTCTTTCTTTCTTTCTTTCTTTCTTTCTTTCTTTCTTTCTTTCTTTCTTTCTTTCTTTCTTTCTTTCTTTCTTTCTTTCTTTCTTTCTTTCTTTCTTTCTTTCTGTTGCGCTGCGATGAACGATGAAGAGATTGTAATGCCAAAGAGGGAATAATCCAGGACCCGTCGCTGAATATTGGATTTTTTTTTGTTGCCACCCTTTTATCTGCCGCAGCAGTTGCCACACCCTGCGAAGGGCGCTAACCTCATACAGCGTGGGCCACACAGTCAACGCTGGTTCTTCTTCTTTTCTACACGCTTAATATAAATGCTCGCTGCTGCCACAAAGTCGAGGCTACTGCCTGCTTGTTCCCTACGTTTAATATGAACGCTCGCCGATTCTTTTCCATTCTTCCGCAGCAAATTTTTTTATTTCGCTTCGCGCAAGTTCCGGCAGTTACATGACTGACTCGGGAAGATATTGAATGGCGGCTATTCTCCCGAAGCGATAAGGGCTCCCGTTCAACCCTCGCCTGGTTTCGATAGCGTTCCGTTCAATCTCTGCGGCGAGCCCGACGAAATTTATGCGCAGAGCGCGCGCGCGCGTCTCGTTACAATTGAGAAGCGCAAATTTGCTTCGCCCGCATTTGCATCGTTCGAATTCCGCGCGCGAGCCCGAGGCGGGGAGATGTGTTGGTTTGATCGAGCGCTTGACGTGATTGCATCCCTTTGCGACTCGCATTATTATCGACTATCTATAAGCACGTGAAATTTACATAATTTGAAGCCAAGGACGAGACCAAATTTAAAGCAAGTGCAAGAGTTAGAACAAATTCTCGTGTATCTTACAGCAGTTAATTGCTTTTACAACGTACGTAACTGTATAATTATTGTACAGTTAGTCACGCTATATTTCTTGATAATCTGAATTCAGCGATCCATTCAAACGATAGTTATCTGCTGGCGGCGAGCCTTCCCAGAAAGGCAAAACAATATTTTGAAATTCCTGCCGAAACACCCCACGTCCAACGTCTCGTTAACACGATGCTGCGTTCACCAAAGCGATCGTGTGTAGCAAAATATTTCACCCGGAAGCGACGTAAAGGAACTTTAGGCAGCAAGAATGCTTAATTTACTAATAGCTCAGTGTGTGTGTTCTCTTCCTTGCTAATAGTGCGCAGAAATAGCAAAACTAAGTCGCGTCTCCAATTGAGGACGCCGTGTCGCAAAGGTATATACGCATGGGCGCAGCGCCGACGAGCTTTCGCTGTACGCTGAGTCGTGTGGTTTGGGGGGAGACGCGTATTCAGTTTGCAAGCAATCTCGGAGATTAATTAAGACCTGCATGAGCGAATATAGGTACGGGAGTAGAATTAGTTAAGATTCGTGCGCGCTGGCCGGAAAGGCAAGCTCCAATACAGGCAAGCTCTAATAGGATTCTCCATTGAGGCAATGAGCAATTAATTCGGGCTTCAAAAGGACGCGAATGTTGATCACGGCCTTGAACGAAGCACGACACTCCGAGGCGTTTCGAGAAATGTGCCCGGAAATGCTCCAATATTAAGGAAGTGCGACGTCTGCTCGCTACCTTCGTAATTACTTTTTTCTACGGTGGTAGGCGTCTTACGATCACTAGAGACGTTAATTAAGGTATTCATTATAAAAATTAAAATAATGAACATGTTTAATTAAATGAGATGGCAAACGCGTGAGGGGGAGACAAAAAATTAGGTGGGTAGATGAGATTAAGAAGTTTGTAGGTAGGTATAACGTGGCAGCAGAAAGCACAGGACCGGGTTGATTGGCGGAACATGGGAGAGGCCTTTGCCCTGCAGTGGGCGTAGACAGGCTGCTGCTGCTGCTGCTGCTGCTGCTGATGATGATGATGATGATGAATTGAAGGATACAGGCGGTCGCGACAAGCGGGAGGATTCAAGTCCTTCCTGCGAAGAGACAGTTGCCGATTTGCGATTTCCAAAAAGCGATGGCTCGTAATTCTTGCGGAGTTGCGAAATTCGGCCAAATTTTACCGGCGAAACCAAAACCGAAGGACGCATAGAGCGCATATTATCTGCCCTTGCAGACAACCTCTGATGCCGAAGTAACCGCGTACTTTGTAATGCCGAAGGAGCTGCCCACGTTGGCCACCGGCCGGGCGTCGTCGCACGCGCTCGCGCGCGCCGTATCTTTACAGGGATTAGTATAGACGGCTCATACCTTTGTACATGTTGTGTTCTCATCGCAAAGTTTGCGTTGGGCACATAGACGGCAAGAAGGTGGCTTCGCTCGATGCTGCAGCCACGTTTCCCTACGCCAGTGTTTTGTTGAGTTACGCCAGGTTGCGTGCTAAAAGAGCGAGCTGTTTCGACACCCAAAGAGCAGCCCTCTCAGCCGCACTATACGCCAGATGGGCAATCACCCTGACACCCTCTGGCAGAAAACAAAATTCTAGGGCATTGGCCTACCCGGACTTACTTCAACGCGAGCCGCAATGAGGGCTTTGCTGCGGTTTCTTAGCGAAACCGGAACAACATGTTGTGACAGTTCACTGACTACGTTGATGCGTTGTTTTTTAGACAGGGCCATTGGCATGACATTGTGTTGTCGTTACTGACGTTCTGCTCTTCTTTCATTGTTTCGCCCCCCTTTTCCCTTTCCTAAGTAGAGGGTAGCCAACCGGAGATTTCCCCTTGTTAACCTCCCTGATTTTTTTTAGCTTTCTCTCTCTCTTCCTGCGTCATAGCATTACCTCGCATAATATTCAAATTTGTTGCTATTGCATTCATTGCTTCACCCTTGCGGCAAAACTGTGACTTTCTTCCCCTCTGTTCTTACCTTTTCTATTCTTTCTACAATTACAGAGTAGTCAGCCGGATGGTTAACCTAACTGATCCGTCATCCTTTAATTTGTTATTTTCTCTTCATCACAGCATTATTATCAAGGCACCGTTAAGCTATGGCATTATGTGCGACTTTTTTGCAAAGCGAAGATTTTTGCAAAACCTTATTCTAAGCTCGATAGTCATCCGAACACTTTCGAGCCTGGCGCCAAGTGAAGCAAAAGTTCGTAGCAGAGACAAGCTGTCAGTAGATATAACGTCCTGTGTTATAACTCACTTGTGTTACGCAGCTGCTGTATTTCGTTTCGATTCCGTCTCACAACTGTTTCGAGAAGAACGTCAGACGATGAACGATGACTCCGACATTACGCTGTTTCCCATAGCTACAAAGATACACAAGTGTACCCCCCTACATTCTATCGAGCGCCGGCTCCAGAGGTACTTTTTTTTCCCGCAGCTTTCGAACCTAATTCTCGAAGTGAGAACAGCTTTACGGTGTCGTAAACTGCTCCCCACGATGACGCTGTTCGTGTTCTTTTTTTTTTTTTACAAACACGGGAAGTAGCAGTCGAGAAACTAAACAGATGCTTCCCTCATCCTCCTCCAGGCTCTCTCGTCTAACTTTGGGCGCACACTTATTGCCCAAAGAATCGATATCACATTTTCAAAGTCTCGCACTCTGGCGCAGTTGTACCTTATCTTTTCGACGGTAAATGTCGAGTCGCACAAAAAAACAACGAAAAAATCGGCGCGTTATATTTGTTTGTGGGGTAATTTGTTGACTTGGAGACGAACCGGAATGCGTCGGTCTGCAGAAGCTGCCTGCGCCTTTTTATTGCTGTAGAACTTGCTGTAGAACGACTCCTTCTTTTCAAACCCACAAAATTGTTCCTTCTGAATGTGGCTCCCATCTTCTTCTTTAGCTGCTCATATCTGTGGGATTCCTCGAGGCTCTCAAGGATATCGGACTAGAACGAATTTTTCGTCAAAAGAGAAGCTTTAACTTCGAGAAATCCGCGTGAATTTCCTTTGCAGTTTTGTGCTGCAAAACGATTGAATTTTATGTTTCCCTTTCAGTCTTCTCTTTTACAGTCGAACCATGCATGTATATAGCGTTCTGATTCCATGTTTTTGTCCTTATAACTTACGCGGTAACAAACAAAAAAAAAGGGACCATGAAAGGATACATACAGAGTGCGGTTGATCGTATTGAGAGTGGTACGGGAAAAACAGCTGGGCATATATCTCAGCTACATGCTTTGCCGCAATACTGAGTCCGTGTATAGATCCCGAAAGTTTTAGCAAGATCAGGATTTCTAGCAACTGTTCAAGAGCCAAGTAGTAGCCTACACCACTGCGTACGTCTCCTTTTATCATGTCCGGTAATTAAATATAAAAACGAAAACGTAATTCGTAGTTCTAGTTTGCAAAACATTGACGTTTACTGAAAGTCATAAAGATTGTGTGTGTTTCTTTACTTACGTGTACTTTTCCTAGCCTCTATGGTCCGGTAATACCTGTGCTGAAACGCCCGTATCCCTTAAGTCATAGCAGGTATCGAAGAGCATAAGTTGTGAGTGTGGGCGTGCTTCAATTGATTTTGTTCGGCGCATAGGCGTGCCGAATGTTGCATTGTATGGCTTTCGTTCAGGCCATTCGTAGTGACCTATTACTCTAGAATAATTAAACGAAGGGGCGCCGAACAATGTGTTTTTAGACAAAACCAGCCGTTCGGAACTAGAGTCTATTTATTGTTGAAAAAAAGAAAGAAGTTGTTCTTCAGCGTCAGCAGCGCTGCGGTTTTCTACTGTTTTATTCGTGCATTGAGTAGTATCTCCACGAATTAACAGATATAAAAAAAAAGAGAAAGCAACAACTCCTAACACACCTCTTTATACAGTGCCAGGCTGAAATATGTCACAAGCTGTGGTAGTAGCAGTGAATTCGTTTATAAGATTTAGCGAGGTACGTGAAAATAACATATAACAATAATTAAAAGAAGAAGGAATGAGAGTCACAAAGATCAGACTGCTGGGCATCTTCAACCAGATCGCAACGCAAAACAGCGCTGCTGCTATAGGTATAGTACAGCAGTTTGATGATGATAAAAACCAAGGTTGAATGCTGCAGGTGGTTATGAACGCCTAAAGCACAGGTGAGTCCGTAGGCAAGTCTCTGTATTGCACTGAATTGAGGTTCACGGTGGTGAGTATAGGACTTGGAGTCGTTTCGCTGCAGTTCGTGCAGTCCCACAAAAGTTTCATGCGTAGTCTGGATTACGGTCGGGGCACGGCGGGCGTTGAGCTTAAAGTTCACGGGGTGGGGTCACCAGAGATCAGTGAGCATCGTTTGCAGTTCGTCGTTTGGAATGCATACAGTGTGTGTCACCAAAAAACAAAAACAAAAAAAACGACGACTTCGAAGTTTGATGAGCGGGAGTTGAGGAACACTCACCGGTGAACGCTGTAAAATATAAAATTGCACTTCCCAACACATCTCTATCTGCCCTTAACGTGACCACATTGGCCGCAAAACACCAAATGATATGTACGTCCGTGGCCTCTCTGCACTTACATCTTGCAGATAGAAATTAGTTCCAAATAAAATGTAATTGTAACGCTTGTAAAGAAAAAGAAAATAAAAGGAATGCTCGCCCGTTCAGGTGGGATTTAAAACTTCAGATATTACATGATTTCTGTTTGATAATATGGGCACATTGCTTTCGCGATTGCATGATGTAGTGAACTCATATTCGACAACGATATAAAGATGTAGTGGCGGACGCACAGCTGTCTAACCACGAAAAATCGTGCGGACGTACCAACCAATCAAGTTCACTCATTTCAATTACGCCAGATGACAGGGAGTTGAAATGTCTTTCTGTGGTGGAGTTTTTCGAGAACTGCTCTTTAGTGTCACGGGCCAGGCGCTCTTTGGCCGTACGCGGCCTTAGCGCCAATAAAATGTGTTAATCAATCAGAATGTGCTCTGAAGAGCTTTGGAACACATTGCCGTGTGGTTTTGTGGATCAATATTGAATACCGAATTTTTCGGCCGTCACCGAGCTTGACCGGAGATGACGTCACATCGCTAGTCAGTCTTCCAACTCGGAACAAGCTTACGAACGCAGCGTTAACGTTGCAAGTCACGTGAGCAGACTGTGTCTTTGAATCTGCCTTCGCGCTCAGTCACGTGATACATTGTTCTTGATACCAACACGCCGGTGAAACGAAACGGTATGCAGCACAGCGATGTCAAAGGCGAGGCGTAGAGTCACTTTTCACTGAGCTTCTATGCACTGCAGTCACGATAATCTTCCATCTATACACAATGTCGAACACTGCACACAATTCTTCGAGGAACCGAGGAACCGGAAACGATGCGATGAGCGCTGAGGACGTCAACTTCTGGGTCTTCTCGCAAATGACAACAGTGAAGAGCTTGGGCTTTGCGTCGGTAGCGTGCGCTCACGTGATCCATATGGCGATCCCTTCATCGGTCTATAGCACACCAATACCAACTTTTCTAAACTTCTCCTTGGAACCACATAGTGTTTCGAGTGAAGAACAACTCCCTTGGCTGACGAAGGCCTTTGATGAGGCCAGTTCTCTCGGTGATGGCCTCGCCCCACGCCGCAGCCGTTTGGAAATACCTGTAATCAGAGAGATTGCGCCAAGACCAATCATAAAAGCCCTTACGCTCTGCGTTTTCGTGTGAATGAATGATAGATAGATAGATAGATAGATAGATAGATAGATAGATAGATAGATAGATAGATAGATAGATAGATAGATAGATAGATAGATAGATAGATAGATAGATAGATAGATAGATAGATAGATAGATAGATAGATAGATAGATAGATAGATAGATAGATAGATAGATAGATAGATAGATGACAGAAGTATTCGCAGAGGAGGTACTGACTGACTGCACATAGTGTAGCATCCTTGAAGCGTTCGTTACAATTTCTATGGTTAGAGATCAGAAGACAGTGCGTCCTTAACGAAGTGCCTTCACTGTTTTACTTCATACTGTTCGTTCGCCCCCAATCTGCTAATTTCGCGATTTATTCCAGACAAGTTAAAACGAACGATTTCAATTAACGAGGACGCTAAAAGGAATGCAGTGAAGTACGGTGAAATGGGCGAAGTAACTAAACGTTATCGTGAAAAAAAAATCGTGAGTAGGAGATCGAAATACACAGCCGAGGATATGCACAGGGCATGCAGTGTATTTTCTATGCGTACGGTAAATTTCGCGGCAGCGGGAAGCTGTTCCCTGTTCGTGTACAGTACGAATGGTTTTGAGTTGTGTAAGATAAAGCTTCATTTTAGTCACTGACTAATAAAAAATGGGGAACTAATTTTTGAAATGATATTTTGCACGGGCACGATTTAGTCGTCATATAGCATAACAAGATTCTGACAGTTAATTTGTCGGCAGCGCATATCTTAGCAGTGTTTGTTTACTCGTTCCATTAACGTGTTTCACAATGTTTAAACGTCTTAATAAAAAGAACAGTGAAGCAATATATAATGCCTATTTTATGACTTCTTAACTTCTAAGGCACCACTGAAATGTTGTCGATTAAGTTTGTATACCTGGGATCAGAGCATCGTCATTTAAAATGTTTAGACAACACTTGAAAGTAACTCCTGGCAGCGTGTCAGTACGATGCGCAGCTAGGTGTGCATGCACCCGTTAATAAGAATGGGCAGGACACCGTGAGTGTATAAATGTTCAAAACGAGCCTTACCCCGACGAAAAAAAAGCAAATGATTCGTTGTCCATGAGGGAAAAGTAGCGGATCGTGCATTTCCTATACATCATCGTCGGCTTCTTCCTTGGAACAACCGGCACCTTACCCGCTCCAATAAGTCGTGCGCATTGGCGCTGTACCTGAAATAAGAAAGAAAAGTAACACACATTCGTTAAGGTCTCTTTCTACAGCAAGCACGTTTACCGGAAAGCTTCAGCAATTGCACGTCATGGTGTAACAATTATACTTTTTTTTTTATTGAAATGATGAATAGGAGAGGTGTGTGCCTTTACGGCGACACCGGCTACTCCTTCCCGCTTAGCCCTGCTTAGCTTGCCACTGATGCCATTACGCGGATTTTCGTTCTTGATTGCATTGAAAAGATGAGGTGTAAACGGCACAACCTTTTAAATGGAGAACGAGATCCTGTGCCTACCTTCCTGTCCTATCAAGCGTTTACGCGGTATTCACTTAGCTGGAATGAACTAGCCCAGCAACAGATTTTGTTTAGGATTGTTTAGGTGTTTATGATAACATATTTAAGGATTGTGGAAGCATGTACTTCAGGCAACGTGTTCTTGTAGAACACTCGAAATTTTCAGCGATATTTTAGGGCTTACATCCTATTGTACTAGAAAAAAATATCAATAATGATTAGCGTCACATTGTGCAGTTTATTGTTTCAAAAACGGTGAAGCCGTTAGTATTCGTTTTGCACAATTTTGCACAGTACAGCCTGAAAAAAAAATCTTTATGCAGGCGTCCTAACAAAAAATAAAGAAATTACGTCTTTGTTTTAGCCATTTTATTGATAATGCTAATCATGTTCACCAGAAGGACATAATATATCAATATGGGTCTTTTCCGCTGACCCGAATCCGAGCTGCGATGAATATCTAAATCGATAATGTCTTGACACCCGGTATGCTGTTCTTCAAGCCATTGACACTTCTCACTTACAAGCGTTTGCCCGCTAAAGTGTAGCCGTAGCTACCAACTCGCGTAATTTCAAAAACCTAGACGTCAAAACAGTGTACATGTACGGAGGGAGGCGTGAGTCGAACACGAAATGCGAAACAAAAAGGAGGAAGGTGCTGGTCATGGGTGCTCACATTATATATACAGCTTGGAGTCTTGGAGGTCAAGATCCTTGTCCGTACTCCAGGCGCGCCGGAAGTGACCAGAAGGCATCTCCAGGTCTGCAGAAAAAGGGCAGAATAGGGCAACTCTGACGATGACAAAAAAAATCACAGTTTCGCCACAAGGGCGGAGCAATGAATGCGACAGCATCACATTGTAATGTTATACGAAGTAAGGCTAGCAGTTGGCTCTTTTGGATCCGATCTCGCTTAACTCTACAAAACAATGGTGTAAGGGAATACGGCCGCTCCAGGGATAGAAGCGGTTTTCGTGCAGTCCGTCGTCTCAACGCGAAGCGACGAGAGCACAGCACGTAGAAGAGTGTACCAGCCGTTTGCTGATGTCTGCCGAGATAGCGCCAGCGCTCGCGACCACGCTCTTATGATCAAAGTTCGCAGTTGCTGCTCGAGCGACAAGTGGTGGTTCATGACCCCTTTAATCAATGCAAGCTAAAGTGCTGCGACTTCTGAATCGCTTCACGTCACGCCCTCTCTTAGTCGTTTGCAAAACAAAATTTGGAAACCACTTAGAGGCTCGATTTGTTTTCCAGGGCAGAATATTGGGATTCCGGCAGAATTTAGAATTTTCAGCAACCACATTACACTAATACAAACCAACAATCTTTATGTTCATGTCGGCTCTAACTTTCTGCTCTTGTGGGAACTCGATCTAGTCGTCAGCCTCCTTCGTTTTGGAGAGCGCCCTTTTCGCGAACGCGTGCTGATTGGCGACAACACAAGGCGATTTCGTATGCAAAGCTCTGGGTACCCTATCTTGAAACCTCCGTATACGTTATGTAGTAACTCGTACGTGCGACGCCTCAGAAGACCTGCAACATGTTTTGTGTGACTGCACGGTGACACGGATCAGAGAGACAGTCTCTGAAGACGGCATTGCACCTCCAACGGGACTCTAGCTTAGAACTGCGGCATATTCTCGGCCTATGGCAAAGCATCGCCTGTGCGTTACGCGCCACGAAAGCGTTGTTGACGTTCTTGCGGGCCACGAGCCACAACGAAACTTTGTATATAGCGTAATCTATGTATGTGTGTGGCTGTATGTGTTGTTGTGTGTTTATCCGTGTATATATCATAATCGATCACCCAGCACCTGGAGTAGCATATCAGGCGAATAGCCAGGCTAACATCTCCAGCTTTTCATTAAAACATTTCTCTGTATCTCGTACATGCAATAGCATTTTGTGCATATGGCGCAGCAGCGCACCTACCATAGATCTGCGCCGTGCAGTTTGCAGCTGCCAGCGTGCTCGCGTAGGCCGCCTCAGTGGAAGACGGAAAGGCCAGCGAAGGCGTGGGCGAATAGGTGTTCGCAGAAGGCCGACCGAAGCAACCGGCATCGTACTGCTGCACCTGCTGCTGCTGCTGCTGCTGCTGCTGTTGCTGCTGCTGCTGGCGGACGGCCTTCGCTGCTCGGGCGTGTCGCGCCGTGCTCCCAGAGGCGACCCCTCCGTTTAGGCTCTGCGACACGGTCGCGTACTTTGCGTTCTTCGATCCGGACGAGTCCTCGTAGTCGTCCTCCAGTCGGTATTCTGCGGGAGAATGAGTAAGAGGAAGAAGATAAGCACGACAAGAACAAACAGGAAGCGATGCGGATACGGATACGATCAACTTTATTCACAAAAGTCCCGAGAGAAAGATAGGCCGCCCTAAGGCAGCATGTCGGGCCTGTCCCAAGTGGGGACGGGTAGGCCAAGACTAACCGTCGCATCGTGGGCCGTCTGGACGGCCCGGAACCCGCCTCTGACATTTTCCTGTGCTGCCGTCTGCCACTTTTGGTAAGGTTTTGGTAGAGGCTGGGACAACCGGTATTGCCAGAAGCAAAGCCTCCGAGATGGAGAGGTTTGGCGACTTTTCCGCTAGGGGAAGGGCGCATGCGCCGTGGCATCGCGAAAGAGGCGGATTGCGGGAGTAGGTCCGAGCTCCGTAGGTCGGAGCTCGGACAGTTTTCTTCACCGATAGAAAGGCATGAATAAAAGATAGGAAGCAGGGGGACGGCGGAGTGTACGATTTGCTACGCCGAGTGTTTTTAGGGACAAAGGTAGAGGGGTGTTGAATGGATGGGGGTTGAGAGATGGGAATTGTTGGGGTAATTGAAGTTAGGAAAGATATGAAAAGATGCAAGCGTCCAGGTGTCCATGCAGTATAAAAGGCCAAGTCAGATTAGGCTCGTCGATCTACAGGTGTTCGCCAAAAAAACAGACAAATGAACGAAGAATGCTAGAATATTGCTCGTTTAACTTAACTCTCTATAATACCGACAAAGCCCTCATTAATTTAAGCTCCAGTCTCACATCAGGCTGCCTTATTCACTCAAGCGCTCAGTTTTTTCGTGAGTTTTATTTTTAGCATTTGTGTTTAAAATACAGCTGTAGCCCAAGACGATGCTTTGAAAGCCACGACGACGGAAATTTCAGTACCAGTGACACAGATATCCGGAACAGCGGTTCGGCCCCTGTAAGAGGGACTCCACCTACAGTAACCAGCAACCAAGCAGGCTTACTTTCATTAAGTTGTTTTGCTCTCTTATTTTATACTTGTTATCCGTGTCGTACTATAACGCTAACTACTAGACCAACTTATCAAAGGATGGATATCTTAAATGGTTAAAAGTGAACATGAGAAACATCAGTCATTAGCTAATGTTTCGATAACGAGTCTTGCCTTGGCCAGGATAACGACGATGGAAGTTCTCATTATAGAAACGATGTCAAATGATGAAGCTTCCGTTGTTAACCTACCGTTAATAACCAAGCCTCGATCATTCAGCAATCTCTTTGTCTGGGTTTTACCGTGATGTACAAAATTACAGCATAAAATCGGAAATCCGTCTGCTGTAATCAGGGGATGGTGTACCTTGAAAAAAAAAAATCCGAAGAACAGCTCCTGTTTAGTCTGTTCCGGATTCTCAGGCCGTTTTGCGCTTTTTTTTTGAAAGACAGTAATTTTACAGGCGAGCTAAATTACCCGACGGATATTAGGTCATTAAGAATGGCAGCCTGCTGAAGTCATACGTGCCAGTGCTGTGCAGCAGAAGAAGTCGCAGCGCGAGACAAGGCACAGAAGAAAATGAGACGACGTTGTTAGACCTCATTTTCCGGCGTAAAATTTAGTAATGTTAGGCATCACTATAACTGCCATAAATGACTTACTGAACGCATAGCTTGGTTCTACCAAGGATCAGAACGGCCACTGGCGCGAAACGGGCGCCTTTAATCACGCGAAAAGTCGAATTATCTAATTGTCTATGCGAACAAGAAAAATTCTTCTAATGCAGTTTGTTTATGCTGTGCGTAGAAACTAAAGAACATTTATTGCTTCTAGACATAACTTAGCAATGTGCATGTTTGGGCTAGTTGGTAATCCATTGATGCTACTATAGCGCGAACTTCTAGACATTTATAAGCCCCATATCAACATTTCGCAATGCGTACTGGGTTAACGTTTTTTTGCCGCACGTCTAAAGTGTCCTGATATGCAAAACACAAGGAATTGCTTTGAATACATGTCCACGAGCATGACTAAAGAAAACGTACTGGCGTTATTACCTCGCGTTAATGCGAGTCACAGGTCAGAGTTCAGCGTGCACATTACTGGGACAAGCGAAACGAGCACAAATGGTGAGCTTCGCTGGCCGAACTGCAACGAAACGACTGCGCGAAGCTCGGAAACGTGGCTACGAACAGTTTCATCTCGGTCGCGAACACCGAGTAGGCCTTCACTGGCTTGCATCGATGATACTGCGCGTAGGCCGTGAAGAACACTTGGCCGCGGTTTAGGCTCCAGGAACTGTCCACAGGTTCGCTCAAGCCGGGACCTCGGGCCACCTGACTACAGGTGTCGATGGCGAGCCATAGACTGGTGCCGAACAGCGGCACCAGTCTGTTGCTGCCGTACTTAACGCAGGAGCGATACGCTTTAATGGAAGCCTCTATGGCGCTGCTCCAGTTTCCCTCCAGCACCATATCCCAGACGGCTTGCGCCAAGACGATGCCCACCGACGACATGGTCACCAGGGCGTCCGCGGCGTCCTCCAGCGACGCCATGGTGTAGACGGCCACCGGAACCGTCAGCGTCTTCGCGTCGAACGAGACGTTCAGCCTTCCGATGCGCTCTATGACGTCCGGACTGACGTTCAGCACGTCGCGGAGGTGCCTTCGGAGGCGAAACGCGTACTCGTTCGCGCTGAGGTAGTCTTGCGCGAAGTTTGTGCCACTGAGCGCAGGTAGTCCGGCGTCCTTGGGGACGACGTCGGAAGGGAACAACAGACGCATGCTGTTTAGTGTTTGGCTTATCTTGTCTACGTCCGGGCTTTCTATGTCTTTCTGCAGTCTCTGGATGACGGCTCCCACGATGCTTTCGTATGCGGAGCGTATTGCGGCGTTTTGCAGCTGCGTGGAATAGTACTCGATTTTGTCGAGAATCCAGAGAGGACGCAGTGCCCTAGCCTGCGTCTCGCAAAGCGAGGCAGACTCGTTGCCGCCGGTCCCAACGGAAGTGGTCTTCTCGACCAAGTGCGCCGAGGCAGCGACCAGTATCAAGGCTACACTGCGCTGATAATTCTCGGGTTTCAGCATGTCGGCGGTGTGTTTCTCCAGAAAGGTAAGCGGGAGGCTGACTACCCTCGATATTCGGTCGTATCTGGTGAAATACCCCAGAAATTCTCTCCACTCGGAGGCGCTGACACTGCCTTTGGTAATCTTTGCCAGGGAGTCGACGGTGGTGTTATCGGTACCCACCAGATTCCGTCTCGACTCCTCTAAGCGGCCGAAGTAGTCGCGCACCTCTGTGACGGAGATGTTGACTCGGACCGTCTTCTTGATGACTTCGAGGGCGCCATCTGTCAGCTTCGCGAAGTGCTCCTCCTTGTCCGACACGCGTAGCGTCTTGAACGATGGTAGTGAGATGTTCAACACGGTAAACGGGCTTGCACCGTCAGCCTGCAGCAAGGCAAACTCGAGCAGCGAAGGCAGATCATACCTCAGGGAAAGCTCGAGCATCAAGCCGATGATGTTGATCGCAGCCGCTGAATCTAAGTCTAAGTTGAGCTGGTCCAAGATGGCCTCGGCCGAGTTCGCACCTCGTAGTGCCGTGTCAGAAACCCATTCCAGGCAGCTCTTGTAGTAATTGGACACGGCTCTGCCGGCTTCCGTGGCGGGATAGCCGTATATGGGGTCCGTGCCGACGTTCACCATCCAGGTGTAGAGGTTGCCACGGCTGCTCATGTATCCGTAGCAGGCGTACTCGAAGAAGCGTTCGCACGCGTCCAGCGTCTGGTTGCCGAGACTGGCGATGCGCCCCAAGAACTGGGGGCAACAAAAGAGGCGCTTGCTCACCGAGCGCTGCGGTGCGCTCACGAAGTAGAGCAGGACGGCTGCTGCGGCTACACCGGCAACCACGGCACCGGCGGCGCAGCCCACGATGGACGACGACCGCGACTGCAAGGTTCGGAGGGTTGACCGTGTCCTTGGGTCCGCTTCCTCGGCCATGACGGGTTGTCTTCTTGGTGCAGTTGCGTACACGTCAGCGCCTGTCGAAGTTCTTCTTCTTCTGAATCTACGCAGCGCCAGAAGTGCGAGCCCACGCGCAACGCTGCGTATATCTAGCACATCATCATATTGATGATGACGATGATGCTCCTGGGATGATTGGCACCTACCCACTCAGGGGGATCGGCCAAGAGTATGATGCTGCAGCATGTCGATTTCTGCTAGCGACCCCTACTGGAATTAGCAGACCACGGGAAAGTTTGGGGAGTATGTAAGAAGACTATAAAGGAGCGCGATATGGGACGAGTAAGGGAACACATTTATAATCTGCTTATGATGTGCCAGCGAGCCCCAGTGAACAGCGCTGTATCTGTGTTGTTTTTCGTGTTGCTACGTGAATGGGCTTACATGAACTCTCCCGAGGTGATCTTTTATGTCATTTTTTTTCTTTTCGTTGCTCTGACTTTTCCGCATCCTATTATCTGTGAAAATGAACAGCCGGCGCTATACAAAAGCGCTAACATCTCCTAAACACCATATAACATAAAAAAACAGTGCTATTGAGACGAAAAAATGTTCAGGAGCCCTTACCCTATCGGGAAAATGGAGGCAAGCGAAGCTTGGGGTCTGCGCGGCTGATGTATACTTTTCTTTCTTTCTTTCTTTCTTTCTTTCTTTCTTTCTTTCTTTCTTTCTTTCTTTCTTTCTTTCTTTCTTTCTTTCTTTCTTTCTTCTTTCTTCTTTCTTTCTTTCTTTCTTTCTTTCTTCTTTCTTTCTTTCTTTCTTCTCTTTCTTTCTTTCTTTCTTCTTTCTTTCTTTCTTTCTTTCTTTCTTTCTTTCTTTCTTTCTTTCTTTCTTTTGCCCCGCCACGGTGGTCTAGTGGTTATGGCGCTCGACTGCTGACCCGAAGGTCGCGGGATCGAATCCCGGCCGCGGCGGCTGCATTTTCGATGGAGGCGAAAATGTTTGAGGCCCGTGTACTTAGATTTAGGTGCACGTTAAAGAACCCCAGGTGGTCGAAATTTCCGGAGCCCTCCACTACGGCGTCTCTCATAATCATATGGTGGTTTTGGGACGTTAAACCCCAGATATTATTATTATTATTATTCTTTCTTTCTTTCTTTCTCATTGCGCAATACTCCCCCCTAACTGTTTCCTTCCTCCATGCCGCGAATCGGTCCTTCATCCACCTGCTTAGCAGCGTAGCACTTCAGTTGCTGCAGGCAGCAACGACGGTCATGCGTTCACATAAAGAGCCCCGCCACGGTGGTGTAGTGGTTATGGCGTTCGACCGCTGACCCGACCGCGGCGGCTGGATTTTCGATGGAGGCGAAAATGTTTGAGGCCCGTGCACTTAGATTTAGGTGCACGTTAAAGAACCCCAGGTGGCCGAAATTTCCGGAGCCCTCCGCTACGGCGTGCCTCATAATCATATCGTGGTTTTGGGACGTTAAACCCCAGATAACATTATTATTATTATTATTATTATTATTATTATTATTATTATTATTATTATTATTATATTATTATTATTATTATTATTATTATTATTATTATTATTATTTTCATCATCATCATCATCCAGGCAACAGTGAAATGCGGAAATGTGAATTGACAATTCACCCCGATAAAAGATAAGATAGCCGTATCACAAATGGCTGATCTCCGGCAAGCCCACGATCGAGAGAGCATCAGTCATTGGAAAACGGCGCATACAAATACGCTTTCGACCTGCGCAACTTCGAGGGCACCATTTCTTTGCGCTCGCCGGCGCCGGGGTCTTCGCGGACGACGCCGCGGAAATATGGGATTTATAAAAACTTCTCTTAATAACAGCTGGAACCCTAGGAACCACATCACCGCGCGTCCTCACCTTTGTCAGGATCCTCGACGCTCCGTCTCCCCACTTCCCGACTCGATCTTCTCGTGTCGAAGATGTACTCATAGATGAGACCGGCCAGCAGGCCTCCTGCCACGGGTCCGAACCAGTACACCTGCGTACGGGAGCGAAGCCCACGCAACGCGTCAATGAGTTTCACTTGTTTGAAAGTTAAAGGTTTTTCATTCACGCTACTTGTCACGTGGCATAAGAACACATCGCGACTTAATTCCTGCGACGAACACTTCCGAGGTAATGAACTCTCAATACGTTGTGCCTGAGATATTGAGGAAGTCAAAAGTTCAATGTTGCAGTTTTCGCTGATAAACGACTTTAATGAAGCTCCGTGACTGAAGGATGAGGAGTGGAATGGCGCGTCTGCGTACGTTAATTGCTCCTTTTTGTTTTTTGTCTCACACTTTTGGTTTCCTTACCCAAACACGTTCCTGACATGCAGGGTTACTTACCTGATGCGTCTGCAGCCCAAAAAAAATTTAACGCCGCTAGAGTTAAACCACGTTATCTTATGTAGACCACAGGCAAGCTCATCGGTATTACTAAGCTGAAAACAGACCAGAAGGGTCACTTGGTGCCTTAGAGACCCACTTTAGGAGCCAAAGTAAAACAAAACGCCAGGGTATCAGTACAATAATTACAACTACGTACAGGTTCACCAGAACAAGATGTATCAGAGGCGAAGGTATTTCAATTGATTCCGCCGAAGTGAGTCGGCGAAGCCAGCATGTATGAGTACAAAAAGAAAGTAAGAAGGAAAAAGAATGAGGTGTCTGATCCCATTTATCTTTCAGTCACTCGCTGTGCGTCTTTGCGTGTTCCGTGGCGCAAACATCGTATAAGACCGCGCGTGTGTATGTGTGTGTGCGGCCTGCAAGGGAGGCGTGGAAGACGCAAGGGTTAGCGAGAACTATAACGGCAGCATCAGCAGCAGCGACCCACTCTGGTGGCACAGGAAATACATGACAGGAGGCTGCCACAGGACGAGAAAGCAAGAGAGCCTTCTCATGTTGCCTAGGCTTTGTCGAGGAAAGAAGCAAGAAAGCGAAAGCCACGAGGGCTCTACCAAGGGCCACGAAGAAGGGTAACTAAGAAGAGAGCAAAGTAAATGAGGAGCGGCGGGCGCCAAGTTAGAAGACGGTGGTATACGAGGACGAGATTAGGCTCACGGGCCAGGATGGGAGTGTTGTTCCGAGGGCAGAAACCCGCTCGCCCCTCCCGGTATCCGCGACTCCTGCGCGTAACCTTGTCTTTTCGCTTCCCCCTCTCTTTGTCTTGTTCTTTTGTTTCCGCCTGCTTTATTTCTTCCGATGACGTTCTTTTGCCATCGGTGCCGCCGCTCTGCATCGTCCGTAACGGTGGCAGCCGTGGCCGCGTTGCTTCCTGTCTCGAAGCGACACCAGGCAGCTAGCTCCTCCGCGGACGATGAAATATCGCACCCCGGAGGGTCTGCTTCTCCCCAACGCTTGCGTGCGGTGTGGAGAAGAAACAGCTCGCGACAGCCGACGCTGCTGCTCGGCGAGGAATCGATCTTAGTTCGCGGCACCGGGTCGGGCCTCCCTTTTTGCCCGGCAGTTAATGCAGAGCAAAAGCGCGCCTTCCGCTGCTGCTGCCACTGCCAAGGACGCGGCAGTGTGCGTGTGTGGCGTTCCTCTTGTGTACATTTTGGTACATGTCTCTTTCTTGTCTCTCTGGGTTCTAGGCACGACTTGTTTGTGTACGATGAGAGCGCAGGAAAAAACAAAAAGAAGTGTGGTGTGTGAGTATATATATGTGTGTGCGTGGGTATGTATGTGCTTGTGTGTCTTTTCGTATCTGCGAGCCTATGTTTGTGTAAGAGAGGGAGAGTGTACGTCTTGTTTATATCCTCTGGTACGAACGTACGACAAAGTGAGCGAGTGTGTGTGTGTGTGTGTGTGTGTGTGTGTGTGTGTGTGTGTGTGTGTGTGTGTGTGTGTGTGTGTGTGTGTGTGTGTGTGTGTGTGTGTGTGTGTGTGTGTGTGTATACGTGTGTGTCAAAAGGAGTACGGAGCCCTCAGGTGACAGAATCGGGCCGAGAGGAACGAATTGGCTGCCGCTAAGAGCTGCCTGCGTGGCACATTTGCCGAGAAGCGCAACGTCTAGGCCCCACCGTAGCTGGATGTCGGTATAGGTGAGCTGCGACGGCGGCGGCGCACTCTCGCTAATGCAGCTCCGTAATGTTCGACTGCTGCGATCACAAAAAAAAAAACCCTTTCTTGCCTTGTTTTCCTGTCTGTTTCACGCAAGATATCCGATGTCGCTTTCTGGCAGTGACGCTGAAGCACACACGTGGATGAAAGGACGCAGTCGTCGAGGTAATAACAGATGCCTTTTACATCCGAAAACGGCGTAATTGGCCTTGTTCCTTCAGATATAGCCTGGGACTAGCCTGGTTGTTGCACATTCTTAATTGTTTGCTCTTCAGCTGTTACTTTCATCAAAATTTCTATTGATCATGTTCCAGAAAATACTACAGTAATATTGCCTTGGAATAAGCAGAGCAGGACCTGAAAACATTTAATTCAGTTTTTCTTCACAGAAATCTCAAACAATCGAAACGGAAAAGCGGGCGTCAGGGGCGTAGCCAGAATGTTTTTTTTTTCGGAGGGGGGGGGGGTTAGGGGTGGTTCAACATACCTTTATGCATGCTCGTGCGTTTGTACGTGTGCGTGTACATATCCACGTGTAAATTTGAAAAATATTCGGGGGGTTTTCCCCTCGGCTACGCCAGTGGCGGAGGTAGAATCGTTAGCGATGTGTCTTATTTATTCTTCATTCTGTCCCCGTCTGTGTGCGCTGTAACCTTGCTAAGCCTCAGACGACTCATGAGAAGGGTGCCTCGGCAAAAGCCTCCGTATGATGCAAAAAGTCGCATTAGCATCTGCGCTTCGTGGATCAAAGCGCGCGAGCGGCACGTTCACTTCGTCTTTGCGGCGTTCGCATGACTCGAGAAAGAAAGAAAGCGGCGTTCGCGCGACATACGCAAACGATAAAATATCCAAACCGGGTCGTTTTGCCTTCGAGTCGTCTTTGGCGAATGCATAAATGACCATATGAGTGCGTTTACTTTTGTTTTGAACCTTTGTCAGCCAGTTGTCCTACTGTGCTAACCACGCAGACGTCCGCCACACAAGGTCCACTCTTTAGTTTGGAGAAGACGCTTTAGAAAAATACTTGCGTCACCAATATGAAAAAAAAAGCCATAAAAAAGGGGTCTCGTTTTTTTCGTCTTTTAACAGATTAACGAAAGAGCGAGGGCCGCGTGACGAAATGCTGCCCTTTTTACGGTGTACGTATTAAAAGACGCGCTTTGTTAAACCGCACAGAAAGAGAAGAAACGACGTCAGAATAAGAAAGCTGGACTTTCGTAATAATAGAATCGGTGGTCGCTCCGAAGGACCCTGCAATTATTGGCCCGAGTGTCCATTGTACCCATTGTCAACGCTTGCTCATCACTAATCGATTGTTTCGCTCCATTGTCACAAAAAGAGAGGCGCCATTATGGAGCCCGGGGGGCTTCAGTTATTTATGTAGGACGTCATCGGACCGACAAGCGGTTAGTTTCTTTGTTGGCCTCTTTTTCTCTCTTCCAGTTTGCAAGGTCACGACACATTCGTGAATGTTAATAAACTTGGCACTGGTAGACGAAACATTGTGCCCGCGTTCCCATATAATCGTCTTTGTGAAAATGAACCGAGACAATGCACTCCACTCATTCAGTCGCGACCTCTTACTTTTGTTACGCTTAACGCGCTTTTTCACAACTGCCGTAGGCGTGCGCATGGGGGAGGGGGGGGGGGCGCAGGAGGCGGCCGTCTACCCTAGTCACCTAAGAAGAGGGTGGCGCAAAGTCTGCCCCATACATTGACTTATTAGGGAGGGGGGGGGGCGCCGCGATGAACCTCCGCCCCCCTTGAAGGGGAACGTTGCGCACGCCTATGTCAAGTGCTGTTTTTTGTTATAGAGAACATTACGTTATGTTTGGTATGAACAACTGTCCGCAGCACTTAAGGCTGATTCGTACTTGCAACTATCACCATTCGCGCGACCACTTGCGACTGGCGATCAAAGAGCGACTCAAAGCGTCTGATGTTCACACCTGCGTGAGACCTGTACCCGTCGCCACACCGAATTCGCGTCTGCTCGCACTGCCATTGCCCCGTAAACTAAGCCGACGTCCTGTTCCTGCGCATCTCATTGGTTCAGAGTTTAGCGACTGCAGTTGCGCGACTGAAAAATCGAGCAGCGAGTGATAGCTCTAGGTCCCTGTCTTTATATGTTTAATATGCTACACTGCCCAGGTGCAGCAATATATGACACCCAAAATATCACAACGACGGTAAATCGTGCTGTCTCTGTGTGTTCGTCCATCGTCTTTTCCGCTGTTATTTTATGATTACGACCCAAAATATAAAAAGCTGATATATGGGCATATAAAAATTTGCCAGATATGGCCATATATGACATTATATAGGGATCCCATATATGGGTATATTAAAAATTGGGCAGATATGGACTTATATGGCCATATAAGGCCATATATGGCCTTATATGGCCATATAAGTCCATATCTGCCCAATTTTTAATATACCCATATATGGCTTTTTTTATATAGGTCCATATATGGGATTTTTGTAAGGGATCGCTTTGCGATCAAAGGCGCCATCTGCGATCAGTCGCTTTGCGACTAACTTGGTCGCGTGACCGGTGCCAGTCGCAGGTGTGAACGAGCCTTCAAAAAAAAAAAAAACAATGACCAGTATAGCGTCTCCTTAACTTCTTAAAATGATTACTAGGGCATACTGTACATACGGCGATACCTGCTTGCTTTTTAGAAGTCGCCCGTGAAACAAACTTTTTTTTATCAAAGCGTTAATGTTTCGTTAGCTGGTGTCTTTTGCAAGCATAGGAGCCAACGGCTGTATTATATTGGGCGTGTGTTTGTTTAGGTCAGGGACGACGCTATGTAAGAACACAAAAATTCGAAAATTTAAACTCGTTTCTGTATTATGCATAGTTTGCTAGCTCTAATGAATTGTTGTAAACAAGCGAGCAAGAAGGCTATCAAGGGAGGCAGAAAATAAAATAAAAAAATAAATAAGAAATAGATAAAGAGACCGGCTAGTAAAAAAAAAACAACACTCGACGCGTTAGCAACGCCGCCGCTTCTTTGGTTATGTTAACGTCCCCCGGTTTTCAATATAACAAGAGGAACCAGTTTTCTTGCAATATCTTAAAGTCCCGTGCTCGGCACTGGAGTCGTTTTCCACGTGAGAATTGTTTCTATCAGTGGTCCCCCTTACCATTTTTCATTACGACTTCGGTATATCGGGGCTTTTTGAGAAAACGTTTCTCCAGCTATAACTTTTACTATCCAATATGGTAACGTTAATGCAAATAGAACATTGGAGGGCACCTGAATAAATCAGCCCAGTTCCCACTAGTGTACGAGCCCGCGAAGAGCACCCTCTCTCCATTATCGTGAATCGAGAGAACTTCGTAATTCCTCGAGGCGGTCGGTAAAATAAAAGGTTTTCTGAACTTCCTTTTTCTGTCGCGCGTATTTCGAAAGCGACGGCAATTGCCGTTGTCGACAAGGGTTAACGACTTGTAGCGGCGACGCGGAATGGCCCAGTCATCAAGCGCGTAGTGTAGGGTCAGTAATGACAGGAAAGAACGCGACTCGAGATAACTTTTTTGTTGTTTCACGGATGTTGCGGTTATCGCGGACGCCTTCGATATTGTCGCGCCGATTGCGGAAACGATTTTTTTTTTGTTTTTGAAGCATACCGCTGTGACCATTCCTACTTTGTCGAACACAACTGGGCCTGATGCTGCTTTTAATGATGTTGCTCGTTATATCTGCTAAAGCGAACGCCGACTAAACAGGGCATCGCGTCCATAGCACCTCACAGCAGAATCGAAGCAATGAAACAAACATTTTTTTTTTGTAGTTTCATCTGATAACCACCTCAACGCATGCATTAAAAGACCACAGGCACAAAGATTTTTTGAACAGCCATCACATCGCCGACTAAGGTGTAATGAAATTAATCGGGCGTTTCCCGAAATTGATTTATTGAAATTACAAAATTCATTAGCCATTTAACTCTGTGGAGCTCGATGACTAGCGAAGCTGCGTAGCACACGAATTTATTTATTTAATTTATTTACTTATACATTGTTACTTATTTACAAATTTATTATTTATTTGGTTATTTTCTGCTAATTAATTTATTTATTCATTCATTTACTCTTTTTGTTTATTTTTAGTGGACCAGTCGTGAGTAGGCCTGGGGGTCTGCCCAATTCGAATGAGGTCGTGGTCGCGAATCCCACAGTCTGTGGGATTGGCGACGACGACTTCATGCAAAAGCACATAAGCAAGACATCTTCCATTTTATGAACTGTTTTTCTCTTATTACAAAAATAATATCTGGGGTTTTACGTCCCAAAACCACGATATGATTATGAGAGACGCCGTAGTGGAGGGCTCCGGAAATTTCGACCATCTGGTGTTCTTTAACGTGCACCTAAATCTAAGTACACGGGCCTCTACCGTTTCGCCTCCATCGAAATGCGACCGCCGCGGCCGGGATCGAACCCGCGACCTTCGGGTCAGCAGCCGAGCACCGTAACCGCTATACCACCGCGGCGGACTTTTATTACAAAAAGCTTGCCTCGCTTGCGATAGTCAACGTACGCTAGACGTTTGAAATATAGCATGAGTCTGAAGTCATGATCACCCGAAGTGAACCCCTGGACCTATCTTTTTCTTTTGTCTGAACAGGAAAAAAAAAAATATGTCGTCCAGAAAAGGTTAGGGAAGGCGGGAGGCAAGAATCACCCGGTCTCCACTGATAACAGTGCACACGCTGCCACCACGAAATACTTGTAGCGTTAAAACGGAAACTTTCAATGACGCTGGCCGTATCCGGTATTTTGAGCTCGTGTTCCTGCATGAACATGGTGTTTCAGGTTGACGGCTGATCCATCTTTATGCTCGAGCAGCGATAAAAAAAAAAGAAAAGAAAACCAGATACTCAAGTACAGAGTTCTGTTACATCTACAACAAAAGAGTGCGCTGATGTTTTTTTTTATTTCTTTTACAAAAGCCAACGTTAATAAAAAAATAAATGAATGCCCAACTTTTTGATATCATGATACTCTAGTGGCTCTTAGAAGAAGATAAAACGGACAAGACTGGTGGTTAGTCCAGAGGCTAATGACAGTACTTTCTGAGCGGCAAAAGTTTAGAGCGTGAACAATTTCCTACGCGTCGTTGTTCAAACTCTTTTTGCTCGGTTGGCAGAGAAAAAAAAACGATGGGATAAAATACACGAACTGGCGTAGAAACGGGATAGAAGTGCTCTTGCGGGCATTACCGCCGGGGCACCATACTTCCAAACGGGCAGTCAATCTTTCCAGGGGCGGGCGTCAGGAAGAATCATGGAAGCGTCCACTGCGAAGCCGGCGACCCTAACGATGTCACATTCCAGGTGGGGAAGAACAAGCTTCACTCATGAAATGCTCATAAAACGTCGTATGCACTGCCCTCTGTTTTACGTGCAGTTCTTTCTTGCTGTGATAGATCGCCCATGTCGAAAATAAAATAGCGCCGCTGCTTTATTCTAATTCGCACGAGATATTTTTTTCCTGCTTTTCACGCGATGAGAAAGAAACAGAATGCGCCCACTAAGGCGTGTGCCTTATGTAATGGGTAACGTGCTTTAAACCAGGAGCAATTATGCGCGAGAAACTTCTTCGAAGTTGCGATGCACCCACTACGCGGTCTTAAGGGAATACGCGCACTAATGTGTGCGCCTTTTGTAATGGGTGGCTGTCTTTAAACCACGAAATCGTTATGATATTGGCATGGTGTGACGCCCTATGGGGCAATGTACACTTGTACCACGCAATACTACTGCGATATTACATCTCGTACTGTGACACCTGTATACAGGACGCGTATTTTTGGGAAGCATGAAAGTTACTTTCAGTGCAGCTCCAAGCAGAGGCGTGGCTGTGTGGTAGAACACCTGCTTGCCACGCAGACGGCCGGGGTTCGATTCTCATTCGGACCCAACATTTTTATTATTTATTTTGATTGCAGCTTTTTCGATTTTTCGGTCACGGACATGATGATGATTTTTCGCTCACAACCAACGGCCCCGACGCCGACAGCGCAATTCAACCATTGTATCTTACGTGTAGAATATTTTGGTCTTTCCATTATTTCTGCTGGCGCGCAAGATAGCGAAAGTTGTAAGGAAGGTTGATTGGAGATAATTGTCGCACCGTGATACGGTGAGCTTTAGCAGCGGACGTCACATGCTGTCTCAAGCACGAAGTTAGAAATAATGCTGACGTGAAATTTTCGCGTTTGCACGTCTCGATTTCAAGTAGAACTCCTCGACTACCGAGCTCCATGTTAAGAGAAAGAAAAAATGTACTGGCAAGCCTTCACAGCGCCTTAAAAAAAATTTGTGGCAGCTTTTCTAACCAAACCAGTTTTGATTACGTTTCAAGGTAGGTGTTTGCGTCACAGCGCAGGTGGTCACGCGGGAGCAAAACGTGGTGACGTTTCGGCACTGGTCTGGTTCGCTTGGTGTCCTGCGTGCTGCTTCTTTGCAATCCGGATGTCTCGTTTGAAGTGCCTGGATAACTGGCGCTGGCATTCGGCTCAGGGTCACTTGAAGGCCGCTGACAACGGGAGCTTAAAGCATTTCATGTTTAAAATATCTCGTGTCCTCTCAAGCGGGGCTCGAGGTGCGTGATCTGCTCATTCGCTTCGTCTTTGAGGTGTTTGATCGTCTGATTCTGACGTGACGTTTCAGTCTTTAATGTATCCCCACTAAGGCTTACGCCTTCGAAACTTCTTGGCGATAGTACTTCGTCAATTGGGAGTTGCCACTTTTTGTTCGGGCTTTCCTCCATTCTTATGGAAAATAAACTGAAATTAAAATTGAAATAGTCTGAAGAGACCCTCGGAATTTTTCGTTTTAACACTGTAATGTGGCAAGAGGAAAGCTTGCATCCATATTTAGGTGCTTTATGAGCAGATATATTGTGAGCGTTATATAAATAGTGTACATTGTGTATGCTCATATTGGATTATATGCTGTTTAAATAAATTTTGTGTAGGTTATACTACGGCTCATATCTAACCTATAAGGGCAATATGCTCTAAAGAACGACGTTCTGAAGCGTATGCGGGGGTGGGGACCTTTATCAGGCACATACGCCTTTAGACCTCACCTCCCTCTTGTCAATAAAATAAATACATTAAATTGAATTGATGAGGAGTTGCCGTCATCTTGACAGGGCGACATAATTTGCTTATTTTCTTTACATTTAACAAGACCAAACACATTCACTTGAATTTTCATTCTTTTTCACAAGATTTATTGCGATTTTTTCTCAGTGAACAGCTGACGATACGATAAGCTTGGTGAAAGAAACAAGAGAAATAGGGGAGTAAACGTTTGAGCAAAAACTTCAAATAAATATTTGGCTTCTTCAACTGTAGCTTAGATTTTCTTTCTTTTTCTTTCGTTTTCAGCGTACCGTAAACAGCTAAAAAAAGCGAAAGCAGAGAAAGCTTAATAAGCGCCTCCTTGAAGTTAGCTATGGGGCTAAAGAAGACAAAACCAAGAAATGCTCAAGCCATAAGAGAAAGGCAAACATAGACAATGAAAAGAAGTAATACAGCAGTGCGCGAGCGAATAGTGTTAGGAAACTGGTGATGCCGTTTGTAATTTTTTTTGTTTGCTCTCGCTTGTCCAACTGCCCCGCGCTGTTGCTCGCGTTCGTGCGTGCAAATACGAGATAAAACAAAACGCACCAATAAGAAGAGCAAGCGTGAAGTTCTAATCTCGCTGCTACTCGTTATGGCCTTTCTTTCTTTCCTTCGGGAGTGTCTTCCGCTGTTGTCTCTAAAAACAAAGCAGTCCCGGTCTTTCTTATTGGCATCGATCGCCACTAGCTGGCCGGTCATCACGAAGCTCCGTTGCGTTAGAGAAGTACCAATTCTGGTGGCGCTGTGTCTGCGGGTTGCGCTGTACTGCTGAGTACAAAGTCGTGGGGGCAATTCTAGCTCTTGGGCGGAATGCGACGTGATTGGATGCTTAGATTTAGGCGCAAGTTGATGACTCCTAGGATTCAAAAGCAATTCAGATCTATATAAAGTAAGGCGTAGTTCAGGCATATCGAAGACATGAAACTTAGAGACATGAAGACCAAACAATAACAACTTTTGAGTGAGTAGTTCGGTAAACATCTCTGCTGTGTTTCCGGCGTGCTCATACAACGATGGTGCGGTGTCTACTTGCGTGACTAATCCCGTCATAGGCCTGGGTAAGCGATACCTTGACACGAATAGATGTTCCGATGCTACTTGTCACTTGATAAACATACGAACATATCGTAAGTGGTTCGTGAATCGCAAGACAAAGTCAATAAAGCATAAAACGGCATTACGATAAGTCTTCAAAGTCCGAAATGTCACCACAGTGAAATGCAGCGTAGGACGTCCCAAATATTACACGAATGAGGTAAACAGACATGTGGTATCAGTTTGGTAGTAATTACCAAAAATTTGGCGCCTTTGCTTTTCTTTATTCTTGTTCGGAAAAATCACAGACACACCCGAAGAACGTACAAAGTCACGAGAGAGATTAATGTATGAACTCTCATACATATTCACATTGAAAATACACGTAATGTCATTTCCTCTATGCAGAAATGCGCATTCAGGTCTTCTAGCATTTATCTGCAGTATGTGTGACCTTCAAAACTGAAAACTGTTTCAGAGAGAAAAACACGCGCCTATGAAGCGTAGATATTACCTCTTCGCCTTTAGAGTCTTCCAATTTTGTTACGCAGTCACAGGCTTCAAGGTAACATTTGTTCAACAGTAACACACAGTAACACACAGAAAAACACGTGCCGTCTAAAGCATCAAGAAGTGCACTGCTTAACGTAAGATAAACTGACTTACCCAATGATTTTTCCACTTGTTCATGACAAAGGCAGGCCCGAGAGAACGAGCCGGGTTCAGCGAAGCTCCCGAAGCTGGTAGCTAAAAGCAGTGAAGCAGAAAACCATTCATATAGGCACAGCACCGCAAAGCCACAGTGTATTGCGCATCCTTGCGATACTGTCTTGATGAACATAAACAGCAACGCCGCACGTGATTAGAGCTTAAGCCAAATGAAAGAACATACTAGAGTGAGTTATGCAGGTTATGTAACGAGGGAATTGGTGACGAATGACAATAGACAGAGCTAATTGTCTATACTAAAGGACGTATGTACAACGTATTCGGTTGGTAGTGGGACCGCGACAGCATACAATGCGCGGGGCGATGTTATCTATTTGGATTTTATACGGAACATGACGGCGACGGCGATGGCAAAAACTCGCCGACGGTACCCATATAAGTGCTATCACAATAAAACATTAACAGGACAGCAATTCCCCTTCGTCGCGTAACACACGTGCAGTGAACCTGTTGTGGCAGGTATGAGTGAACAGTCAAGCGGTGAGAGAATGAACTGTAGTATACCCCGGCCAATGTGCAGGTGAGATAGGCGAACCCGACGACCAGTGCGTCCGCGCCTCCCGTAGACAGGTGGCACCGGTGGGGGTCTCGTGTGGCGAACACCGTGGAGGCGAGGAGGAAACTAGCACGAACTCGACGCCAAACGCCTGCCAGGCGCCCAGTGCCTCGTGGGGACGACTGCTTCCCAGAGAACTCCGGTGACCCGGAAGCGTGACACTGCGGCGGAAGAGAAGGCGAACGGAAGAAGTAAGCGTGTGAAAAAATGCGCAGAAAGTAGAGACTCAGGGCCAGCAAATGAAACTTCTGAGTTGAGTAACTAATGTATCTCTGTATACTTGAATATCTAAACGCGAAAGGGACAAGACTAGGGCAAGAAACGGACTGAACGAGCTCTTACTCACAACTAATGTTTCAGTGGCACGAGCAACGAGTGACACTCTTGCTTCTATTCCAAGCACTTCCGGTCCAGCACTTACTTCCGGTTTCCCGAATGTTCAGGGAATGTATTTAAAAAATAAAACTGGTGCGAAATCAATGGTTCTGGGTTCGAGCTAAACGTTATTGGATACTGTATGATATCGGAGCATAAGCTCACTTAAGATAAGGGCCAAGGGAACGTTAGGATAAATAAGGAAAATAATTGAATGATTTCATTGAAAAAGCACTTTTGTTGTGAGCAATTGGGATCTTCGGGGCCCCTGGCGGAGCAGATCTCAACCACGCGCTTCCCTCTGCGTGGCCTCTGAGATCCGCTTCGGCCTTGCAACGAAGCACGAAGTTAACCCAAGGAGTACGATAGAGCACACGAATGTCGATGTGCAAGTGGGTCTACCAGGCACCTAAGCAGGCCCGTAGCCAGGGGGGGGGGGGCTACACCCCCCCCGATATTTTGGCGAAGCAGGTGTTTTTACCAAAAATAAATAATACAAATAGGTGTTTTTCTCAAAAGAGTGAAGGTTTTCAGCAAGTGCCCCCCCCCTCCCCACCCCCGAAAAAAATTCCTGACTACGGGCCTGCACCTAAGTCAAGGATTAAGGTCGCCTCCAATTTCTCATTGAAGCGAACGAAACACGTAGAGGTGGCTGCAATATACGCATGCCTACATTTTTATATGCTTATTCGTTCTTACCGATATTTTAGGCCATGTCATGCTTGTCTACATACGTATATTGCAATGCTTATATATGTTTCGTTCGCTTCAATAAAATTTGTGAGTAAACGGTCATCCTGCCTCTTCACGCTCAAATTTTAAGGTATACTACCATATGAACTCGCCCAACTTTCCATGCTTTTAAAATGCACCTGTGCTGCAACACGAAGCTCAAAACAACTATTATATTGCTACACACATGGGCAACTCTATGTGGCGAATGAAACAAAAGCAACCGAGGCAACACGGGCACAAGCACGAGCGCTCCTACAAATAGTTCCACTCTACGTACGTTCGCGTTTTAACAGCCAAGCTGCTTAAGCCGGCCTTAAAAACTTTGGTGTGTACAAAAAACTATCATCATCATGAACGGGTATGTGCCGCAGAAATTGGGCAACTCCCACTACTTACCGCTTGTCCACTAAAAATGAAGAAGGCAAAAGACGGGTGGCAAACGCCAATTAAGATTTCTAGACAGGCGTAACCAGTGAGAAAAGCTTGAATAAACCATCGGGATTAACCCTGTCAAAGAAACCGTGGCCGCTTGTGTCAGCTTCGCTGAAGCATCTGCACGGAGTGATTCAGCGGTACGCACAACGAGAGAATACTAAGGAACGGAAAAAGCAACGGCGGCTACGAGAAGACCCCGAAGCGATGGAAGCCATACGCGAACGACGACGTGCCCGTAGCCTTCTATGGGAGGTGCGGACACTCGGTTTCAGCGGAGTTTCTGTCTCTGGAGTTTGGACATCCGTGTCGTGTCTGTGACTGTCTGTGGTGTAACTCAAACCTCTCTGCGCTGAGAAGAAACCTAGAAACAACCTATCATCACCTAGCTAAAGCCTAGCAACAACCTAGAAGCAACCTAGAGACAACCTAGAAGCAACTAGATTTGACTTCAGAAACGTCCGGCTTCCCTGTTTAAAGCCTTGCGCGACTTTAGGCAAGCTTCGCGATTTTTTTTTGTGTCCTATTTACTACAGCCGAATGGGACAAAATGTTCCAGGGATTGTTAAATTTCCCCCAGTCTCTTTGTACGCGTTTTGTCAAATGCGAAACTGCCACGAGTACAAGCTAGCATGATTCAGTGTCTGCGTCGGGTCTACTTGCTGCTGATCCACTCGGCGCAGCGATACACGTGCGGGAGTTGCGGTCCCGTGCATCGTAGAGTTTCCAACAGCATTTACTAGAGGGAACAGTGGTGCTGCGATCGTTCCGCCACCATGGATGGGTATGATGGGTAGCGCATGGATTTGCCTAGTCTTCGTGCTTGAAGCTTCCAACGCACTTGTGGATCTGTTTATTGTTGTGTTTTGACTTTTGTTTTGTATAAAAAATGGCTGGTTGTGAGCCTCGTGAGCTGATTTGAATTGGTCAGCCAAAGAGGGGCAAGTTGGTGAAGTGGGACTGCTGAACTTTTGCGGAACTTCGTCTTGCGGCAAAAGCGGGTGCAGGCAACACGAAGCCACACGGAGCTGAAAGAACGAAGCTTAGGCAGATGCATGTACTATCCATCATTCCCATGCTAGCTGAAGTACCATGCGTTGCAGCAGCTCCCGTAGACACTAGCGCCAGATATCCCCCTGGTGTACCATTATGAAACTCTATGCCATATACCGGGTGTTCAAAGTCGAGCTTTATGGTTTTGTTAAAATTCAGCACTGGGAATAACGTGCAAAGCACCTTTGCAGATACGTTATGTATCCAGGGGGACCCAAAGTGAGACAATAATTATCACTGTCAGCCGCTCAATTAACTAAGGTTGAACAATTAACTTTTTAATGAATGCAGCAAGCGGGCATCTTTGTATTGAAAAGTTGGAGGCAGTCGCGTTTACACGCAGTTCCACTTGGAAGAATCCTTATAGCATGTCTGTGCCCCTAGATATCGCGCTGCAAAGTTTAATTGCGGTATGCATGATTACGCATGCAAGACGGTGAGGATCGGCGCAATGCTCCTCCCTGATGTGACGAGCAATCATTTCTTGCTATTGCCAGCCGGTAGCAAAAGGGTAACCGTTATCATCTTTGCCTATGCCTTCGACCATTTGTCAGAAAAGGCCGCACAGCAACTGCCGCGGCACATCAGGGAGGAGCTTTGCGCCAGTGCTCACTGTATTGCATGCGTAATCATGCAAAGGGCAAATAAACTTTGTAGCGGGATACCTCGGGACACAGACATGCTAGAACAATTCTTCCAAGTGGAACAGTGTGGAAACACTGACAGCCTCCAACTTTTCAATACAAAGATGCCCGCTTGCTGCACTCATTGAAAAGTTCATTATCCAATATTAGTTAATTGGGCGGCTGACAGCTATAATTATTGTGTCACTTTGTGTCCCCCCGGATTAAAACTTATCTGCAAAAGTGGTTTTCACGCACATCCCAGTACTGAATTTTAAGAAAACCATGAAGCCTAATTTTGAACACCCTGTATATTTCCATTCATTACTATAGCGAAAGTTATTCACAAGTATTGGGAAACATATACGAGCTATTGCTCGTTGTAAGTTCTCCGTGGATACCGAAAGCATTTGTGCCGGCTTTGCTAGCCCCCGTACTGCAGAACCGTTATGACTGGTACACATATGAAGCGCGTGATATCATCATGTTTTTTGCGGTCATGAAATCATCTCCCGAGAGACAAGGGTCCGCATATCTTCCAGATAACATTGCTGGGACGCCTCAGGCCAGAGTACAAGTAAAGAAAAAGATAAAGAAAAAAATAATGAAATGAGCGCTGAACATTGCTATTCAGCTATATGAGAGACAAACGTGAATAATTCATGAGCGTTAGAAGCGGTGGTGCATACTTATTCGGTGTAGTTTAAACCTGAAGTCAGTCTTCAGCCAGCGTTATCCTATACTTAGAATATAATGAAATTATGTACTTAATGCAAATAAAGCAGCGCATCATTACAAGAAGCCGAAGCAGGCTTAGTACTGACACGCTTCATACTAAAGCACTTTCGCATGAAAAGAAAGCATACATTATGCTGAAAGCCGACTTAGCGCTCAAATTATTCTGAGCAAGGTTTCGCAGGGCCCTTTGTTTGCTGTTTGGCACATTCTTTTGTTGACCTTAAGTAGTTTGTTTCTTTTTTTGTAGCTTGTTCTCACGTATTGATTAGTTTTTTTTTTATACACCCTGCCATGATTTGCTTGCCCTAACAAGTTCTGCTAGTTTATTCTAGTTAGAGTCCCCTAATTCCCTAATTTTGTACTGCAAGATCCCTAATTAGCGTGACGAGAAAGTCATTGCTTAATGTAATGCTGTAGCCCTCCAGCGCACTTACACTGGTGCATCACAATGGATTAAGTATAGTAATGGGGCCCAAGAAGAAAGACGGGGATCACGTGACTGAATTTTTAAGAATGCTAAAATATAAATTTCTTTCTGGCGATGTACCGATAACTACTGCGCGTTATGGGACTTTAGGGTGTCAAGCTGCTTTAATTAGTTATTCTGGTTTATTATTCGAGCTGCACTTCTCCGTCTAGCTGCGCGCACCGTCAATGCCATTTGTACAACACGTGGACCTCGTAGTCACGCATAATTACCAACTTCTCTCAAAGGCAGCACTGCCGAGTTAAATTATTCGTACGGAACGAAGTTTCGATCTTAGACGTATAGGATAATTAGAATTCCAGCCTTTCTTGCTTTCATGTCAGGCCCATATGTTCCTGAAAGCGACCGTTTTGTTCGTGGTTAATTTTTATTTTACTTTTGGCCGTCGGTGTAACAAGTTTTGCGTATACCAGGGCAAAGAGCGCTGAAATTTAGTTCTAGCTTCTATTAAAGTCTTTCTATCATTTTTTTTTCTGGTGGGCATGTTTTCAGTAAAGAAGGTCGACGTCATTACAGCCGCGGAAGCGGTAACTGCACCCGATTCGGCCTCACGGGCTTTAGGATCACGACGCTGACTTTATTGCGACTCTGTTGGTAATGGTTCCTGCGATTTTCGAGAATCACAGTTACGGTTAATGTTTAATCTCGTTAGCAAATGAAGTTAATGTTAACCTAGGTTGTAACTGAAGCTGATTTTATCCGCTGAAATAACTTGGTTTAATACTAAGCTGTTATAATTGCAAAGAAAAGGCACCTGCTTGTCCTCTCTGTAAATACTCGGATACTTTTCATGAGTGCGTACACGCATGGAGTGCTGCATTTATCTGCGCACCTTTCGCGACTAGCTTTAATTTCATCGTCTCCTATATGACAAAAATAGGAAGAATAATTGCATGGATCCATGTTTTTTTTTGGCAATTTATTCGGTATATGAGTTCATGTTAATGTGATCATTACAGTCATCGTGGTTGTCTGCCAGGCGACGACGATTACCTTTATACTTATGCAGAGAAGTCGCAGTGCTGGCCTGTTTAGAACCGGCTGTCTCAACGTCACAAGAACGCTGACAAGGCGATAACTTAAACGCAAATGAAAGCAAGCAGGAAACATCAACAACCACAACACATTCGCGCAGAAGCTGTAGGCGCAGGAATATTTGGGGGGGGGGGCACCACCATCGGAGCTACGGTCCTCTTCTCCGCGAAGTCCCACCACATGTCACTATCACAGTCATTATCAGCAGCATTATTATCTTAATCATCATTCTCCGTCACTATTATCTTCCTTATTTTCTTTGTCATTGATAGCATCGTTACGATTGACAACAGCAGCTAAAGAACGAGAAGCGATAGAGGTGAGCGAATTAAGGATAGTGCGTGTGGAGATGGAAAACAGAAGTGCCGCGGAGTAAAAGAACAGACAGAAGAAAAAGAAACTACCGATCAATTTCCACTTAATTCATGCGGTCGCCACCGAGCGAGCTTCTAATTTCAGCCCATGTGAGTGATGCGACGTGCCGGGAATAACACCGAAGCCAGCGGCGCTGCAGCAGCACGTTTACTCACATTACGCCGTCGGGGCTCGCTATTAGATACTTTCGAAATCGATCGCCGATCGAAAAAAAAAAAAAACCGTAGAAACAACAACAATAATTTGGCTGGGAGCTAGGACTCGGTATACGAGCGCTTTGAAAACTTTTCCTCGCCCGAAGAGTAAGTACATCTTCTGCGTTAACTCACTTCATGGCACCCCAAAGTCGATAGCGCCGCGAAGCGGCGCGTATCGGGTGCCTTGCCCAACAGAAGCTAGACGTGGCCACTGAAACGGAAACCTTGCCGAAAGCGCCGCGCGTTCCTTTTACATCGGCATTGTTTTGAAGTCGGTTAAAACCTATCGAACAAGGAGCGCGGTAACTGCTTCGGGTGGGTGTCTGGAACGCCGTAATTAAATTAAATGAAGCGCCGCTTGCCCACGTTCGGCAGCTTGTGGACGGCCGTTCGGCAGTTCAATCTCCCTTCCTCCTCCTCTCTCTCTTTCTCTCCAACGCGTTTTTCCTCGCCTGAAAATTAACGAAGAATGCCTCAACGTGGACGGGAAGGAATGAGGCTGGAATTTCCGTAATTAGAGGCCCCTTCTCACCACCGACACGCACGTACCGGCACATCAAAGTACACACACACACACACTGAAGCATACACACACACTGAAGCACACACACACCGAAGCGCACATACACTGAAGTACACCCACCGAAGCTTACACACACTGAAGAAAACACACACCGACACACACACACGCGCACGCACGCGAACATCTTGGAGGCTGTACGCGACTATATAGCAAGCGAGCGCGCAGCAATGAGATGAACATTCTTGTCGAGACCGAGCCAAGTATGGTTTCGATTAAGGGCCGGTACCTATATTACATGTTAGTAGAAACGACCCAATATTCACGATACCTCGTCTGTATAGCGCTGCAGTGGAGCTTCTCGTGTGCTTCGTTGTTCTTTCTCGAAAATGAAAGGAAAATGATAAAGAAACCTTGATGAGTTATCTTCCGGCGCTGCGTGGATTTGAACGAAACTTAACTCGTCGCATAGCCATGGGCGTGCCAGGCAAGGAAGGCGTGCTCGAGAGTGCTGCGAATATATATTTGACAGAATGTTGAAGCACTGAAATTGACGAGCTTTTTTTTTCCGCGCTCGTGTGGGACATGTGTAGTGTTAGTTCTTGAGAGTGCTGCATGAGTCTGTACTGAATGATAAAACTTATTGAATATTGTAGTGTTACACCTCCTTACGGAAACCTTTGAGGCTGTACTCAGAGATTATCCAGCATCGCTAGATAGATAGCACCATAACCACTAGCCTACCGTGGCGGGTAACTGTTCGTTATCATATATGTACAATAAAAAACAAAAACAAAAAAAGAACAATGAGTTTATCTTATATCAGGCGTACCATATTAAGACATGTTTTCTTTTTTTTTGCCTAAAATACATTACGAAAAGTTCATAAGTTCTCGAGTTCAGCTCTGCAGACGACTGTTGACGCCGAACAACAACAATGCACTAATCCACAGACGCAGAGGTATTGAAAGAATATTGAAGTTTATTTGCTTCTATTACAGCAACGGGAGCCCGAGCAAAAGGCTACATAGAACTCTTCGGTGGTTAACAGGAGCGGTCGGAGCTGTTCGAAAAGTCATCTCCTCGCACCATGTACAGGAGTTAATGACACAGCTGGCGCGTGTCTTAATGGCAATATACTACGAGTAGCAGTAAGTCGGAGTGCTCCTATGTTCTACTGGAAAGCGCTATGAGTGTTTTATTGAACGGGCCTTTCTATACGTTTCTCGCGCCACATAACGATTTCCTTGTCTCCTACCTTTCCTTATCAACTCAAATCAAATGTCTATTTCTACCGTGTGCAATTTTACAGATGGAGGACAACGGAAAAAAAAAAGGCTGCCGATAGGTGGCTTGACCAGTCCGCAGCCCAACGTAATGTATGGCGTGTGGGCAACAGCAGTGAAAAACAGTCAGTAAACAAACGAAAACATATTATTAGTGCAGCATAAAAGTAGCACACAACAGCCTAAAAAAAGAAACATAGAAAAATACAACGCCAGGACAAATAAAATTAGCTGCGAGAGTCGCGTTTCCATGTCCTGAGGAGCGGAATAGCGGAATCTCCGGCCGCCGTCACATGCGGGAGTATCACGTGACCTCAGCAGAGATGTCTCGTGTGACGTCATTGGTATAGCGGCACGTCGCTGTGGACTCTCGTTCGGGCCGTAGCGATGCTGACAAAATAGTGATAACCGCGAAGGGGCACAGCGTAGGTTACCGCCCTACCAGTGACCCGGGCCAACCGCTTACATTGGCAAAATAACGATACCTAAAGGGGCCCTGCAATACTTTTCCAAGTAACAATTGAATGGCTCTATTAAATTGCCTCACGAATCGACCGCCGCAAGAAATTCATTAAGTACGAGCGGAGTTACAGAGGTTTGTCGCACGCTGTAATTGCTTTCTCTTTTCTCTCGTCCCGATGAGCGCGCTAGAAGCTAAGCAGGGAGGTATGGCACGGGGGAAAGAAGTTACGTCACGCGCGCGTCATGACCTTGAGCACTTTTTCTGTTTTTATTGCGATAGCAATTATATGGAAAGCCTCTCGACGGGTTTTTGCCGTCGCCGTCATGTCCTTCCCGTATGAAGTCCAAATTGATAAGATGCCCCCGCGCATTGTATGTTCTACCGCGGGTAAAAGAGCGCGAGCGGGGGCGACGAACGCGGCCGAAGCAGAGATCAAACGAGCCGGCTCATTTCCGTCGTTCGGAGGGTGCATGCGATAACACCACCCCGCTCTGGAGGCCTGCCGTCAGAACAGACAGGAAACGCCCCACACGTCTTTAACGACCATGAAAAGACAGGAGGTGGGGGTGGGGGGGGGGGTTGTCGCAAGAGCAGCCACTTTGAACTTTGAATCTAAGGGCGCGGTCGCGATCGCTGGCGCGCGCGCTATCTTGAAAGCCATCACAGTGGGCGGTTCGTATACCCTTCTACGTGCTGCGCTCTCAACGCGAAGTGACTATGCGGAGAGCATCTCTCCCTGGAGCGGCCGTATTCTCTTACACCAGCGTTTTGTAGTTACGCGAGATCGGATACAAAACAGTTAGCTGTCAGCCTCACTTCGTGTAACACTACAATTTGTTGCTATCGCATTCATTGCTTCGTCCTTGCAGTGAAACTGTGACTTTTTTTCTTCTAACGCGCGGCTTACTTTCAGTGTGATCGTGAGCGCGTGCGCGGGCACGTGGCGGCCTCCCGCGGCAACCACAGTAACTATGCAGCTAACGATACTCAAATCAGCCAATGGTCACGAAATTGGGTGTATGGCGCGGTCATTTGTGTATATGGCATCATTTGTAGAAAGGAGAGGGAACGATTTCTAGCTGACTTTGGGAATTAATTTTAAGTTCCAGGCCGCGTGCAGCGCTATAATGTTTGGCTAGCGTGTTCTCAGGAGCCTCGACTACCGATCGGCGGCATTTTCTGACCATGTTGAAAAAGTATTGCAGGGCCCCTTTAAGCAACGCCAGGCAGAACCATCCCCTTTCATTCCAGTTTTACGGCAGTGGTAGGGTGGTATGACTTCACACGTGACGTTTCCGGTCACCATCACATGTGGTGTGACGGCGACCGTAAATTCCGCTATTGCGCTCTTTAGGATTTGGTAAGAGACGTGCAAGAGCGCCTGAAAATTGTTAGTCAACTGTTCTTGGATAACGATGGCCTCCGAACTGTGACTGTGACGTCATCTACAAAGACCGATGCTCTCAGTGAACACCCGGCTTTACGAAAAAAAAGCGAACCTTGCACTAAGCCGCGCAAGGCTTGAAACAGCGAAACTGGACGGTTCTGAAGACTAATCTGGTTGCTTCTAAGTTGTTTCTATGCTAGGTGATGCAGGTTATTTCTAGGTCGCTTCTAGGTCGTTGCTAGGCTTCAGCTAGGTGATGCTAGGTTGTTGCTCCGTTGATCAGCGCAGAGAGGTTCGAGTTAAACCACAGACAGTCACAGACACGACACGGATGTCCAGACTCCAGAGACAGAAACTCGCGCTGAAACCAAGCGTTCGCAGCTCTCATAGATCTACATGCACGTCGCCGTTCAGGTAGGCCTTCCATCGCTTCGGGGTCTGTTTGCAGCCGCCGTTGCTTTTGCCGTTCCGTAGCATTCTCTCGTTGTACTGTACGTACTCAGGGTGTTCGGCTCGCCACTGTCGCTTCGCAGCCATTTGTTGGGCTGACTGTTGCCTTCTTCATTTTTAATAAACCAGTGGTGAGTAGTGGTATTTACCCAATTTCCGTGGTACATACCCATTTATGATGATGGTAGTTTTCAGATAGGCCGCGCAGTGGCACATACCCGTTTGATGACGATAGTTATCTTCTTTATTTTAAGTGAACCAGTGGTGAGTAATGGTATTTACCCAATTTATGTTGCGCATACCCGTTTATGATGATGATAGTTTCGTGATACGAGATACAAGGAAAGATTTGCTAAATAGCTTCGCCGTTAGATGAAAGAGACACTGTGGTCCGGTAAAAGTCACATGGTCCCTTATGCATTTGCCTAAGACGACTCCAAGGTGAAAGCCACCTTCTTTTTCTTCTAAGTCAATTGTATTGACCCCCCCCTCCCCCGATGGCTTTCCGCACCCAACGTGGTTTTGCACGGCCTCCAGGATTGGAGACATCGGAAGCTTTCTGCACGTCCCGTGGTTTTGCGGTGCCTCCGGGATCGGTCCACCTTTGACCAAGCGACGATGCCACATGATCACGTCATCATTGTGAGGTCACGTGATGTGAGATCATAGTGACGTCACGACGACGTCGCAAATTTCGGCAACCTCTGATGTCTTCACATGATGACGACGTTTCTGCATCACTCGTGTTGATGTAGACGCCGCCGACGGCCACCGTTCGCGTTCGATGAAGCATCCAGCGCTTTCGCCTTGAAATATAAAGAGCCCTCCACTACGGCGTCTCTCATAGCTTGAATCGTTTTGGGACGTTAAACCCCATAAACAAACCAACCTTTTGTACACGCGCAGACTCGCGCGCCAGGGGCATGGCCATAAACTTGCCGCAAGTGCGCCGAGAGTCGTAGACTTGTCTATGCCGAAGGGAAAGACAATAAGCGAGGAACATTACGAAAAAAAAAGGACAAGAAACGTAAGTAGGAACATCATGTGAAGTACACAAAACATCCTTATGTGCCAGTGTATACACTCGAAGTGTCCAGTGCAGGGAAGGTTAGAGATGAGAAATGACCATGCGCGGCAATATCGAAACTGCCACGGGAAGGGAAGGAGGAATCCAATTTCGACGCGAAGAGGCTTTTGCTGCCCGAAAGAAAGTGGACTGATTTTTCTCGCCCCCTCCCACGCGGCACATTGCTTTTCTATACTCTCTCGAAAAGACTCTCACAAAAAGTAATCTTCCTCGAATTGATGTTCTTTAATCTTCTTGTGGGAGAGAAGATTACTGTAGCAGCAATGGAGGGACGAACCGCGCCTTGAGTCTCTCGTATAAGTGGGTATAGCTTCAGATTCGAGTACACACGGGAAATTCGAACGAAAAGAAAAAAAAAAATACGTCGTACAAACTCCGAGGTTGCAACGGACAGCGTATAAACAAACTTTCTATCGACTCAATATAATAGCTCATTCCACAGCTTTGCTGCATCGAATGAATGTGATAAAGAGAGCGGGGTGCACACGTAACAATTATATTACGAACAAAAGAAAAAAGAAATTTTTTGACCGGTTAATGTATATTTAAAGCAAACAAATGGCTGCAATTTGAGGTTAAATGAGACACATGTTCGCGGCGTAAGAAATTTCTCACGAGAAGTAGTTGCTAACGCGCGCACTAAAGGACCACGGTAAAGTTTTTCATCCATCCATTGGATTCAACTGGATAATAAGGACCTTCGAAATCTTGAAGTACATACGTAATATAAAAGAGAATGTTGTGAGGGAATATACAACACTTTATAAACATCCTGATTAATAGTTCGTACATCCCCTTCTGACAAAAAAATGTCAGCATCCTCGTCAAATAGCGGCGTACGACTAATGGCTCGGTTTAGAGAATTGATCGCCTCGTGAAAGTGGTCAGAACAGGCCTTACAGAAATAGCGCAGGCCTCGAAGGTCTTTCAAATTTTCCGGCGCGATGAATTGACCACCGTACTAGTTGAGTAAACATGGGCTCGTGGCCATATTTTTAAGTTGTAACTCTAGCATGAATTTAGTACATTCTCTGTGACCAGTGACTTCAATTCTATTAATCTCAACCACCGTTTCGATGAAAGGCAAATGCTGCAGCCGCCATAAGCGGTATCGCTTACGCAGGCTGAACTATCTGTATCCGTAGGAGCTGCATATGAGTTAAATGAGTGCTAGTAGCATTCGTCTCCAAAGTTCAGCACAAAAAGTGGACGAGGGAGAGCGACAAAGCCCTCGCTCGTATCACGTTGCCTTCTTTCCATCCTCGCTCATCTCTCTACTGAATTTACAGCACAACAAACATTTAAGCGCAAGCCATAATATTCATACGGAGACGCCTGTAATGTCAGTGTGATGCCCCCCCCCCCCCCCCCCGCACACCTTCCCCCTTGCAAGCTGTGACGTAATCATTAAGGAGTGCGATCATCGCGAGCGGCCGGTGACGCGCAATCAGCCGCCTTTTTCAACCGTAGCGAGGCGGGAGCGCCAATGGTTAGCGTAACCGTTGCGCCCTTTCCACTTTGTTTCCGACAGCGGCCGCCGCTAATCGCCCCACGTCGGATTCGAGGATATTTGACATGCGCTCGCGTGGGGGGTAGCGGTGATCATGTGGCCTCGCAGTGTGGCGAGAGTGAGGCTCGGTAGGAAAGGGAGGGCTGCGTGTGCTGCGAGAGGCGAGGGTGGATGATGTGGAGGGGTGAACCTTGGAGAAACGCAGTGACTATTCTGTGGTCCAGACCGCAGGATAAACTGCAGCTTTATTCTATGGACCAGACCACGAAATAAAGTTCAGCGTTATTTTGTGGACCATACAATATAAAGTTGTGCCACTGGTAGCGCGCTGTGTGCCGTGCAGAATGTACCGTATATTGTCACCCCAAGCAGCCCACCGCTGTGTGCCGTGCAGCGCTGTGTGCCGTGCAGAATGTACCGTACGTGTCATCCCAAGTAGCCCACCTCTCTTGACGATGGTTTCCGTGCAACACACCACAAAATATAGTCCGAATCTATTATGTGGACCTGACCACAGGATAAGCTGCAGCTTTGTTCTGTGGACTAGACCACGAAATAAAGTGCAGCTTTATTTTGCAGCTGGAATTTATCCTGTGGTCTGGACTACAGAATAGGCACTGCGGGAAACGCTCCAAGATGGGGTGACGGTGAGGCGCAGTGGAGTGTGAAATAGCGTGTCAGTGGCAGTGTTCAGGAGTTTGTGCTGTCACGATGGCGAACATTTCTCGTTCTCCGATGAAGAAGCCGCCCGACGTGAGCGTGACCGAGAGCTGACGCGAGAACGGGCATGTCGTCGCCGAGCCAACCGCGATGTTCGCGCAAGAGAGAGCGCCAACGAACGGAATGCTTGAAAAACAGAAGTACGATATAGCCTGCTGAAGGACGGGCATAAGCTTCGCTGTTTCGGTAGTGTTCGCAAAGTGGAGCTGGCTGAATATTTTTTAATAATGTCGCACGAGCGTCGACCACAGGATACGGTAGTTTCCAATATCGTCGAGAAGCAACGAGACCAGCGATACGACAGTCAGCCTCACACCGGCTTTCTGAACACACGATCGACAGATCAAGCTGATAGTGCGTATGAATCTCTAAGCGAACAGCGTAAAAGACGGCGCTCGCGAACAAGTGCGCTCTCTGCGCTTGCGCATCACGTAGGAAATCTCGTATACTTCTCGCATAGTACATTAGGCGCTACCATGTCCAGGGATCGACACTCGCGCGATATTGTTAAAAATTTGCAAACTGCAATGGTTAATCTGAAGGGTGTACCTGCAGATTAACGCGAGGACGCTTTGCGTTATTCTGGTGCCTCGGGAGACCATCACGAGTGGCTATTCCTGAAGAGCAAAGGCATCTGCACTACACCGAGAAGTTGAAGAGTCTTCACTTTAAAAACTGTGGAACGGACAACAACACGGACAACGCCTTCTGTAGCTTTGTGTCTCTACGCTCACGGTTGCGAAGAGGCGCTCACATTTTTGGCTTCTAGGTAAGACGTGAATGCTTGTTTAAAGGGCGCGTTAAGAATGATGCTCGGGTTGGCAAACTTGAATTTGATAGCAGAAAATGCTAGTAGTTCTTTTAAGATGAACCTATACAGGCTAAGATTAAACTCCGAGTGTTTTACGTGCCGAAAGCGCAATACGATTGCGAGGCATGCCGCGATAATTTTGACCCCACAGTGTTCTTTAATATGCACCTAAATCGAAGTGTGTGTGTGTGTGTGTGTGTGTGTGTGTGTGTGTGTGTGTGTGTGTGTGTGTGTGTGTGTGTGTGTGTGTGTGTGTGTGTGTGTGTGTGTGTGTCATTTCCACTCCGCCCAGATCGAGGACGTGGATTCGATTCCAGTCTACAGCAGCCGCGTTTGAATGGTTAAAGAAATGAAATAAGAACAACAAAAACACCGCGACTACTTCGATTTAAGTGCACAGTAAAAAATACCCAAATGGTCAAAAGTAATCGCAGTCCCTTACTGCGGGGTCGCCGGTGTGCTTCATAATCATATCGTTGTTTTTTAGCACGTGGAATCCTTGCATTTGCCGTAATACTACGTTTTTGCATTTCGCCCCCCCCCCCCCCCGCCCACTCCCCTTTTAACGCGCTGTTTAATATTATATGACAAAGTGACACAAATGTTCAACTAGCCCGATTTCTTGCTTTTCTACAGCAGAGCAGTCAACGTATGGTATCAAGTGTATCTTTTTGTTCCGTGCGTGTCATGTGCACCGTATAAGACCAACCAAACAACCGCATATGCACCTTCCAAAGCAGGCGCCCCTAGCTAAATTATTGTTCTCGCGACTCCGAACGGCGCAAATGCGGCGACCGTGGGTCCGAATTGGAATTTCGCAAGGAACGGCGCAGTGTACGGGAGGCCAAGAGCGTGTTCAGTCGCGCACTTGACGCGAATGCGCTAAACGCGCAGCATCGAAAACGCCAAGCACCCAGAACGAAAGCAATAAAACACGATAGACAAAAGGGGGCAGACGGCAGCCACACTGTGGGCGGCGTTTTATACGCAGCATGCAACACGAAAGCCACGGAGCTCCGCAACAGCCCACCAAACAAAGCGGAATGTCGCGCTCTCGGCATCCTCTTTTTGTACGCTTGGCTCGACTTCTTTTTTGGCTGTTGTCGGCTAGAGTTGCGTACGCCGCGCGAGTGAACAAACGGTGCTAGGCGTGGAAACCACCGAGGCGCTTCTGATGAACGAGCTGCTCTTTTCGACGTTATGTGGCCGCCGCGGGCTAGAAGAGAGAGACCCCCTTTTGAAGATCGTTGAAGCAGAAATTTTTCTGCAGAAACGCCTTTGATAAACAGCTCACTTAAGGGGTGTGCGGGTCGCCGCACGCATTCTTGCTTTATTTTTTATCTTTCGTGTATTTTCTTTTTTGTGTTACTTTTGTTCATTTTTTGTCCCATGGGCCCATATTTATAAGACGAGAGATAGAACGAGTTTTTGGTGATCTGCCACAATAACGCGGTTATAGAAAAAATGAATAAAATAAGATTCGTGTAAATTGTATCCGCCAGAGGGGGAAGGAGGGCGGGGGATGACGTATACTCCGTCAAAATCTAGGTCGTGCTCGAGTACCGTAATAGTGTTTTTTTTGTGTGTCGATTTCATTTTTTTCTTTTAGCACCGCGACTCGCTTTTGGTCACTCACATTGCGTTCCGAGAGGGATATCGTTTGTCATTATTGGCTCCGGAGCTTGGGCTTCCTAACACTGAAAGACGACTTCACTAACGACTTGCGGTGGCGCTGAAAAAGAAAAATACAGGCTTCCTGAAGAGATACTTGACAGAGTGCGAACTTCGCACATTCCGGCCCAGAGAAAAAAAATCATGTGGCTTCGCTGTGCAGTCGCTGTAGAAACTTTGCGTCGGGTCTTTATTCTTGGTTCACGATAACACAGATAAATGAAACCTATGGTTGAACGTCAGCGGCGACAAATTCATGTTTGTGTACTGAAAGCATGTGTTAGTGATGTACGGTAAGAGTATAGCCTGCCATAAAACTGACGTCGAGAGAGGATGCCTTCGAATTTACTGCGAAGTCTACCTACTTATTCCTGATTTCGCGCAGCTTAAAGCGAGTGTGTGGCAAAGTGTACCAACGTTATTCTCGCTGAAAGAGCCCTGAAAACTGCGGCAGTTGACGACACTCCACACTTTCATGACTATAGGAAGAGCAGTCTCTGTAACTGCTACGTAACATGTGATAGAAAAAAAAAAATCTGTGCGCAAGGCTATTTTTGTTGAATTTGGCACTCGCGCAGAACTGAAGTTTGGTGTTCAGGAATAGTGCTCCTCATTTTAAGACACTTCCAGTGCCGTTCTAGCCGCAGATTTAGTTCGTGTTTTGTTAGATTTAGTTCAAGTATTTAGTTATAGTTTACTGCACGTTAAAGAAACACAGGTGGTCGAAATTTCCGGAACCCTCCGCTACGGCGTCCCACATAATCATGTCGTCGTTTTGGGACATAAAACCCGTACAGTTATTATTTAGTTTCGTGAAGATGCCGTAATATTGTGAGATAATGTCAACTGATCAGCCAACGAAATAAAACACTGCTAGAAACATAAATAGAAAGAAAGAAGCAAAACAACGATTTCGCTGTGTCTTCCTTTGGGTGCGGAGACAGTATTCCCAGCTTCTACCGAACATTGAGTGCATAAACAAGCCCCGTAGCCAGGGGGGGGGGGGGGGGGGGGTATAGGGGCACGCCCCGCCCCCCTCGAAATTTTGGTGAAGTAGGTGTTTTTACCAAAAGTAAATATTAAAAGTAGGCGTTTTTCTCAAATAGTCAATGTTCTCAGCAAATGACCGCCCCCCCCCCCTCAAAAAAAAAAATTCCTGGCTACGGGCCTGGCACAAGCGGTCTCATTTAAGAGGAACTGGCAATAACTGGGCCAGTAATATGTAGCATCGGGTAAGAGCAGTCTGTGGCTCCGCTTTCAATGTTTAACTGCGTGATGGCAATGTGCAGGTGGTTGCGCAAAAGTGGACACCCGGTGATGCGGAGTGTCGAGACCGCGATCTGACACTTTGTGCCACTTTTGGAGTTTGGTGCTCTTTTTGTTGATTCTATATGTGAGGTTGAGCGAGGAAAAAAAATAGAGATTACACCATTTAGTGCCCACTAGATCAACTACAAGAGCGGATCTGAAGTATCCACAAGAACGTTCTAATGCAACGTTAAGGGCGGCGGCAAGTTGTTGGCCTTAGTGTCTTTGTAATCATGTGGTCACGCAACAGTTTCTCAATCTAAATATTTTAGTTGACTCTACCAAAATGCCGCTCTTGGTCATGTCCTATAGAAAATATGATACCGACAATAACCCACTGGTCGACTCCGTGCGTTGCTAGGAAAGATTAGATGAGCTGTGAAGATATAAATCGATATAACGGACGATGGTGCACGTTGGTTCGTGGATGAGAGGCTATCTAACCCCCCGGGGCTGCATTTCTTACATGAGTAGGACATCAAATCTGCACTATTAACACAAATACGTTGAGAATAAAGCCAACGCAACGTCAAAACCCAAAGCAATCCATCGTAGATAATAAATGAATTTCCGCAGTGTGGAGCATTTCTACGCACAGTTGACCGACAATGACGCAAACATAGCATATGAGCTTTAAAGTATGATCGTAAACCAATGAGCGTTAAAGGTTTTCAACAATAAAACGTTAAACGGACCGTAAATCAAGATTAAAAAAAAAAAAGACAGGGTGGTTGCCATGCTCGAGAGTATCAGATGTCGACGCATAAAAACGTTTTTCTTTTGTTTCCTATGACGTCTCTTGACCCCCAAATAACACCCCGCACAGCAAGAGATAACGAAAGTGACCGTATAGTACAATGACTGAATAATGAATCGGCAGCACGGGCAAGATATCTATCAGACGATTCGCCGAAAGGGTTTTGCGCTGATTATCAGGGAATTGGGATCAATGGATGGCCGTTGGGGGACATCAGTGCCCTGCATTAAACCTAATGAGTCCTTGATGGTGCTACGGGATGCTTTCGGGTGAATGTGTCATCAGTCGCAGCATAGGGTGGATATCGGTAGAATTATACATAAGCCTTATAATTTCAGTGCCATAGTGAGTCCCGTTCATGATGAGATAGGAGTTCCAGTAGTGCCTCCAGGTTGTGCACGTATTGCAACATTTTAGGTTACGTTCCGCAGCTGTCGATGCATCCCTGTATGCCAACTGGACTCCGCCGAAGAGAGGCCACACTGCTTTATTGCTTATGGCTGGGGGTGGCATTTACGAAATCCTATTCCTTTCGGATTGGAATGGCCGACAACGCTCTTTGCGATGCCTGTCGTTGCGAGGAGACGCTACACCACATCCTGTGCGACTGTCCGGTATATGATGTTCAGAGACAGTCACTGGCATTCGTTCTAGCCCACCTTGACAGTGAACAAATGTCTGTTGAAACAATTCTTGCATGTCGTTAACACAAGACATCGCAGCTGAAAGCGACGACGGCACTGCTGAGGGTTTTAAGAGAGACGAACTTGGACAAGCGGCTGTGACAGAAATGTCGCGTACCACGCAAGAGTGACCGACTGATTCTGTGTGTGCTGTGTCATGTGCTATCTTTCCATCTTTCTCTCTCTCTTTCCTCTCCATCTTTAAATATCTCCCCCACCCTGTTCCCATGTGTAGGGTAGCAAACCTGTTTTCCTAAACTGGTTAACCTCCCTGCCTTTCCTTCTATACTATTTCTTCTCTCTCTCTCTCTTAGGTTACGTTCCGTGCAAAGTTTTGAAGAATTATTCCTTAACGTTCCTTGATGTCCGCACTTGTGCCCCTGGTGGTACGTGTGTATGCTCCACTATACATGACATACAAAATGTAGTGCGCATTGATCACATCTTTATTGAACCTGGTCAAGACCGTATAACTCAATGAAGTGTTCCAATACGTTGATTTCGGTATGAAGCTATAACAAGCGGCATTAAATACTTTAGAAGTGTGCTATTTCTTAAAACAAGTGGTTGTTATACCCACGTAAGCAGTTCTTGTATACCGGATGGCACAAACAAGCTACAAATATGACTAGGAAAAGAGTAAGGAGAGTTTATATTTGATCTGCGCCTTTGTATGCTACTGCTGGTTACTTAAACCATACAACTACCCGTTGAAAGATGCACACTCGTTTTTAAGAACACGATTCAGTTTCATTTATACAGCTGATTAGCTGGGTAATACAGTAGCCAATCGAAAATAAGTAGCTGTTACAAAAGCACGGCTACAAAAGCTACGCCAGAAGCACTACGTGAGAAGCACTACGTTTGTCACAGAAGCACTACGTGATGAACTAAGAACTACATACAGAACCCATCTCAAATTACTGCCATACGATAACGTGATTACTTTGATTATATCATACTGTCTTCGGGATCAGCTCACTTTGCTATCACTAGCCGTAGGATCCACGCAGCGGGCCGACCCTGGCCATAGGGCCTGGCTTATAATCCTGGCTTGACGGTATCTTATTGGTGAGAGCAACCAGCAGGCATACCAAACCGAGAGCTATATTCGACGCATTTCTTTGCGCCCGCGGGCGCCTGTTTTTTTTTCTTCGGTCACACCTATAACGTCAACGACACTTGTGAGGTAATACAAGCTTTCCTTGAAAACTCGAGGTACCTTTTGCATCCGCCTCAGTCAACTCGAAGGCGAAAGCCATCTTTTTTTTTCTTCTAAGTCGATGTACTGAACATCAAACGCCCCCCTCCGAAAGCTTTCTGCAACTAACGTGGTGTTGCAATGCCTCCAGGATCGGAGGCATTGTAAGCTTCCTGCTCCTCACCTTGTTTTGCACTGCCTCCGTGATCGGCCCACATTTGACCAAGCAATGATGTCATGTGATGACATCACCATGTGACGTTATAGTGATGTAACAAATTTTGGCCGACCTGTGACGCATATGATGACTTCCTCACGTGATAATTTTTTTTTGCATCACTCGTGTTGAAGCTGCCGATGTGGGACGCCGACGCGAAACGCCGGTTAATTTTCGCGTTTGACGAGATATCTAATGCCTTCCTCTTAATAGACGCACACGCACGCATGCACCACTCACCCGTAGAGCAGGGCGGCTCCGGCGATGCCTCCTCCGCACTGGGCCGTCACGTAGAGCAGGGCACGAAGCGAGCTCACTTTGCGCGTCGCGAACGCCGCGAGCGTCACGGCCGGGTTCATGTGGGCGCCGGAGACGCGCGCGTAGCACTGCACCACCGCCGCCGCAGCGGCTCCAGTCGCGAGCGAGATGGCCAGCACCGAAGGTTCGGCGTATCCGGGCCACGACACGTGCGCGCCGCACACGAGGAACACGTAGAAGAAGGTGGCCAGGCACTCGCCCACCACGGCGCGCCACAGGTCCAGCGTCCTGATCTCTGCGCGAAGCGAGAAACGACTGCCGCCGCCGCGTTGGCGTCCTCGATGACGCCCGCTGGCTGGGGACGGCGAGTCCAGCCTGTCCAGCATCTGCAGTAGCAGGGACTCGAGGCTGGCTGCGGTCAGCATGGCTGGACTCTCCGGCTCCTATCTCTTTTCCCACTAGCCTTGTACGTCACGCCTTCTGTGCTGGCTGGTCGTACTCTGTAGGAAGAGGAAGCCCACAGGGTACCTTATGCGTTCACCTAAGTTGACTCGAAGGCAAAAGCCTTCGTGTTTTTTTTTTCTTGTCATTCGAGTGCATTGCCCCCCCCCCCCCCCTTCGCTTCCGAAAGTTTTTTGCACTTAGCATGTTTTTGCACTAGGGATCGGAGGCGTTGCAAGCTTTCTACACCTCACGTGCCTCCGGGATCGGTCCACCTCTGACCAAGCGGCGTTGTCATGTGATGACATCACGCGGTGACGTCACGGTATGGGACATCACCATGCCATGACGCCACAGATACCAAATTTCGTGACGTCATGGGGATGTCCCACCACGTGACGTCAGCGTCACCGATGACGTAATAGGGTGACGCCATCACATGATGACTTTTTTGCATCACTCGTGTTGACGCCTACGGTCACTTTTCGTGTTTGATGAGGCATCTAAGGCTTTCGCCTTAAAAGAGAATAAAGGACTTGGAACGATTATATTGATGATTACGTAAATACTTCTATTTGGTAGCCTCCATTTTAGGCGTTAAGCAAATACTGGGCTAAAGCGACGAGGGCTTGCTGACAGGTGAGTTCTTGGCTGGCATTCAAGATAGGCCACGGTGGTGGTGGAGGGAGGACGTAGATTTGGGGCCCGAATGCTGAGCACTTGGTAAAGTAATGATCTATAACGAGACAAAATCTCGACTCGTGAGGGTATGCTAGGAGCCGGTACACTGTAACGATCACTTGTGGATCGAAGACCGTTTTCATATAGCAGTTTGGTTTGCGCTCAACATTGTCAGCAGCTGAAGAAGACTAGTTTGTTCATTTGTGCAGGTACAGGAGCACATAGCCTAGATAAGATAAAAGAAGGTTTGTCATAGGCGTTCGTACTGTGCGTGCTGTCTTTCTTCCTGGGTCATTTGAGTTATGCGCTTCCTATACCCGCAAAGAATGAACGAACAGCGTCCATGGGGGGATAAGTGATACTAAAGGAGCTAATATGCTTTATTTGTTCTTTTCCTGTTCGTTTCTCTTGTATCGTGTACTATTTGTACATCCGTCTGCGCTGATTTCTATATTAAATGCCCGGTCTTCGTCGTTTTCTACGAACCGCCTTATGTCCCTGCTTTAAACTGGCCGTTCTGTCCTAATTGCACAAACTGCTTTTCGTTGCAGAGGCAGGCGTAACCTTAATCACTGGTCGTCCCTGTAGTATTTTATTGTTCCCTGTAACTTTTCTAAGTGATGAAAGCGTCTCTTCGGAATTCTAGGTGTACCATACACAGACTGTGTCCTATGTCGGAAGTGTTGTGTTCGTGTGTCTGCAGCGAATACATTTTACGTCATGTGCTTTCGAACGCAATAATATCTGGGCTTTAACGTCCCAAAACAACGATATCATTATGAGAGACGCCGTAGTGGAGGGCTCCGGAAAGTTCGACCACCCGGGATTCTTTAACGTGCACCTACATCTAAGTACACAGGCCTCAAATATTTTCACCTCCGTCGAAAATGCAGCCACCGCGGTCGGGATTCGATCCCACGACCTTCGGGTCAGCAGTCGAGCGCCATAACCACTAGACCACCATGGCGGGGCTGCTTTAGAACGTGCCTCGGTTTAACTAACATCCATGAAAAGATACTCAAGGCTTTTATACGTTCGGAAGTGACCAACCTGACCAAAACTACGGTGGCTGACCGAAAACATATTTCATAAGCCACTCCCACAGAATCGCCGAAAAGCTGATTGACGTGTTTCTACTTTTCAATTTCATTCCATCGCAGTGCCCTCTGGTTGAAACCACGTGAAATGAAAATAAGGAATTACTTTAAATAAATCAGTAACTAAGTGAGCAACGAGGCGTGAGGCACCTGCACAGTGATTATAGCTTTTTTTTTTCAGACACAGAACACTGTTGCTTACACGAACTATATACCTTCCTTTGCCTGTATTATCAGTTTCATTATTTAAAAATGTGGACAATTATTCAGTAATTTCTGAAGGGCTTGAAGTGACATGTTCTTTCGAGAAAAAAATAAGGTAAACGTCAATGTAGGCCTTCAAACATATTTTCAACGCATCCATAGTAAGCAAGGAAATTGCTTAAATAAATCGCCGCAGTGAACTAGGCAGCTTCCTACATATTCGTGTTAACAAAAGTCAGGCCCCAGTCTGTGCAGCTGTGCTGCTTTCGAAGGGCCTCAGAGCGAGCGAGGCGTCAAGACTCGCGCGTAAAAATGTGAACCGGCGTACAAACAAACCAGATAAGTGAGTTAGCGCGGGTCACGGCGGCAGCCCGGGCGAAAGGATTTCAAAACACTCAGGAGGACGTGATAAACATTGAAGATGTCCGGTTTTCAAGTCACGGCACGTACTTTTTGCAAACACGAGATACCCGTGCTGTTGAGTCCCTTAGATTTCAGTGGAGTTCTTAGCGAGCTAGGTTATGGTGGTTGTAACTATAGGAGGGTATATATAGCCTGGTGTCTGAAGTTTTGCAGTTTGTCTGCCTGGGAGTGCCTCGCTTAATCTAACGAGGTCGTGTAACCAGACGTTTAACTTCTGGTTCGTGCAAGTCCCAGGCACATTGCTATTAATTCGTGCAGGAACATTTCGAGTTCCTACTAATTTATTCTGCAGAAGTATACGCATAGAAGCGGCACAAGTAAAAAAAAACAAACAAAAAAAAGCGGCAAGGAATAGAAGCTCTCTGTACCGAGATGAACAGCAGTTTATAGGAGGTTGCATTTAAGCTATTGGGTTGTCCGGACTTCTGTTTGTTTAGGATTAATATTTTAGGCACATGTTTGACAAATCGCGTACATTTTTACCAGGTCCTGGATAAAATTATAGCCATAGCCTGGAAATCAGAGAAAAAATTATGTAGCTTTTTGGATTTAGACGGTACTTGGTTAACAATGTATAACATCACCCAATGTTTGTGGCATTATATATCAATAAGTGACGCACATAATTTCATTTATTATATGCTAGAATATTTCGCAGATAGGTGACTCGGTGTAGGAGCGCTATAATCAATACAATTTTATAGTTACACCTGCGCGTAACAGGTACATATGTATAGTTAAGTACTGTTTTGAACATACATGTATTGTTAAATGAACATACACGTATACCATCTAGCAAGCACCGTCCCACGTAGTACTTAGCCAGGTGTTAATTTGATTACTGGGGACAACGGGGAGATGCATATGGGTAGCAAGACTCGATTGCCATAATATCAACAGCGTTTTTTTTTGTGTGTGTGTCTCCCATCCACTGCGGTCATTTAGCAGTCGTAAATTTGTGCTAGCGCTGCCCTTTGGTTTGCGCGTTTTTTAATGATACCGAGAAATCGCACTCTGATGCGATTGAAAAAAAAAACAATATGTTCGGCCGTGCTTGTGATTTTCAGGGTACCTCAAAGAAATTTATGCAGGCGGTCAACGTTAATCGATACCTGTTCATTGCGACCAACCGCGTAACCGTATGCGAAGCTCCGATTCGCCAAAGTTTCTACACGTGTATTTTTAATCAGTTCTGTCACCACTCGCGCCTCCAAATGAACTTTAATTCACGAAATTAGTCCCGCGGCAATATACACGATGTATAAATTTTCGTCATAGAAAAAGGTTACACGCATCGTGTGATGGAAGCACGAATAGTGAAGGTCTATACGGGCTAATGAGAAAGCAAGATTTTTAGCGTAGCGTTTACTGTAATTTTGTTTTCGTGCGGATCAGACATCAGTCGCAGACACTCACCTTCGACGTGCTACATCCTCAACCCGACGCACTACCCGCGGCGAACTTTCACACCGATCGCGTGGGAGCTACTTCCCCTCCGCCTTGTCGTCGAAGTCAGCTTCGGGCGTTGGCGGCGGCAGCGACGGTGTTGGTGCCGGGGTGCTGGGGCTCACGCCTTCGACCGGGCGGAGCGCGCGTGGCTGGCGTTGCGGGGGCGGTCGACATTCGGCGCTGCGCTGGAGCGCGGTTCGGCACCGTCGGTGCCGTAGTCGACGAGTACGCGATACCGCCTGGCGCGTTCTGCGCTCCCGCCGGTCGCTCGACGCGGGGGGAGGGAGCAGGAACTCGGGAGAGGAGGAAGAAAGGAGCGTCACGTGCTCTGACGTCACTTCGGGAGTTTGGGGAAAAAGGGTGGCGGGGTGTTTCCTCTGCCAGTTCGCCTTCTTTTTTGGGGAGGTCTATCCCCTTTGTGTTCTCCACCTCCCCCGCTTCCTTGGAGCTGCTTTTACAAAGTGCGTCTCGCGAGTCCCCGAGTCGTTCTTTAATGTGAGAGCGAGCTTGTACTATTTATGGATCGGGTTTGTTTGGATTGCGACCGCGTTTCGACTCAACAAGTAGCCAGTTGCTGACGTGCGGGCTGCGATGTTTGAAGCTTCATTCACAACTGGCAACACGTGCTCGTTTTAGTTGCTTACCCGCTGCAGTATTTTTCGCGGTGTAGCCGGAAACCATGCGCGTTACGGTAGCTTTTATTTCTAAATAGGTCGGAAAAGCATCAAAAGGGTGCTAGGCATTCCTATGACGGCTAGCACAGAACGCCTTTCTCAAGTGGGCGTGCACAATACGCTGGATGAAATCATCGAAGCACAAGAATCAGCCCAGCTTGCTCGACTATCCTGCTCTTTGGCAGGGAGAAGAATCTTAGCCATTCTGGGCCTCAATCCAGTGCTGGCAGAGGAGAGAAGCCATCCAATCATCGAGGAGCAAAGAGAAAATATTCTTGTCGCCCCGATCCCTCGTAATATGCATCCGCAGCACAATGAGGGAAGGCGTAGAGCAAGAGCGATTGCCATCCTGAAGAAGATAAAGGATGATCCTCAATCGGTCTGCTTCGTAGATGCGGCACAATATGGTCGCTCATCTCACTATGCCGTGGTCACAATAGATAACAGAGGTGAAATAATCTCGTCGGCCTCCCTGACTGGGACCACTTCTTCTAAAGCGGAGCAGGTTGCTATTGCTTTGGCACTCTTGGATGATAAGAGGACGCAAATATACTCGGATTATAGATCGGCAGTCAGGGCGTTTGCCTCGGGCTCCATAGCGAAAGAGGCACATGACGTTCTTAAGAACCGGACCATAACTATGCACACAATCATTTGGTTCCCGGCACACCTAGGTCAAACTTTGGACTCGCTCACCAACCTCAACGACATCGCCCACTCCCAAGCGCGCGTACTAACTCTCCGCGCGGGAGGAGAAGCCTTGTCACAGAGCAGGGTTCAAGAGTTCCGAGACACTTTATTCACATTTAATGAATTCACGAAGCATTTTTATCTGGAAAGAAGAGTATTTCCTCCACCACACAAAAAGCTCACGAGACCACAGGCGATGACCCTTAGGATGCTACAAACTAATTCTTATCCGAATCTTGCTTTCATGCACTGTCTATTCCCAAGTGACTTCAGCTCGCAATGTCCTGGCTGCGGTGGAACGTGCGATTTAGAGCACATGCTTTGGCGGTGCCCCTCGTTACGTGGGGATAAGGACCTCACAGAGCAGAAATGGAGCTCGGCCCTCAAGAGCTCGGAATATCAGCATCAACTTTGGGCTGTCCAGAGAGCCTGCGATGCGGCGGTTAGGCTAGGTCTAACTGTCCCCACGTGGGAGCGGCCCGCGGTGTCACCCTAAGGGGTGGCACTTCTCCGGATCTTTAAATAAAGTTCTTCGTACCGTACCGTAGGTGCGACAAGTTTCTGCAAAAATATGAGTTTTTATATATTTATTTTTACGGAGCGGTATGAAACAATTTGCCTGCAGCTACTTTAAGCAATTGCTTGCTCGTGAAGGTCATAGAGACGTATAGACAAAATAGTACGGTATGTACCTCCGTGTTGGCAATGTAGAGATCGTGAACTTTTATACTGATTCCTGTCAGTCCTCGCACTACATAAGCATGCGGCCCGCATTTCTGTGTCTGCGTTTGATGCAGCTGCGAACTACCTTGCTATGCCAAATATAGTTATCCTGAAGAACGCTTGACATACAGATGAAAATGCTTCGTGGCGCCCTATGTTCCTAATTTTCTCCTTTTTTTAAGTCGTCGCAGGGCTAAATTTCTGTCGAGGTTGAAATAAACTGAATTTGTAGGTCATTTCAATAGCATCAGGAGATGATGTCGCTGATAAACCATTCGTTCGTTGGACCTTGTTATCTTATATCAACATTCGTTTCATTTTAATAATCAGTCTCCTGTTTTCTCCCCCTAAGCAGTGTTCTGGCCTTTGTTATAAGTTGTGACGCGTTAGTAAGGGACTCCGGTTTATACGCAATGAACGAGATGGATAGAAACCGAGGTGCTTAATTTTTGCTAGTCACTGCCATCTATATCATGCGGCTGGTGTGTGCGCATTCTCTCGGTAGAGTCCGCCTCGGCGGGATAGCGGTTACAGTGCTCATCTGCTGAAGCGAAAGTCGCGGGTTCGATCCCGGCCGCGGCGGTCGCATTTCGATGGAGGCGAAAATGCTAGAGGCCCGTGTACTGAGCGATGTCAGTGCACGTTAAAGAGCACCGGATGGTCGAAATTTGCGGAGCCCTTCAGTAAGGTGTGCCTCATAACACCATTGTTCTTTTGGCACGTAAAACCTCAGATATTGTTCTTATAACTATTGGTAGGCGACAGCATTACGAGTGACATAATATAGGACGCGCCAGAAAAGTCGGCAGGTAGCATACTAGGCTTCATGTTATCATCGAGTCATAACTGCAGCATCAGTATTGCGCACGTTACACCACAAAGAGCCTATAGTTCACGCCTCCCGCGTGTTATTCAGTTTGCCGGACTCTTTCAATGTTGGGAACAGAAAAACAGAAAAAGTGAGCGAAACGATTTTCTGTTAAACGTATTTTTCAAACCGTTTCCAAGTTGTCTGCGTAAGTAAGTGTGTAATAATTATTCCGTCAAAACCTTTTCAAAGTGGTCACGTGTCCTCCATTAAGGGCCCATATTTTTTTTCTTAAGCTTCGTTCCTGTTTTACTACCTACTGAAAAGGTTCGGCTTCGCCTCATAAAAGGTATATACAAGGTGAAGACAGCTTTACGCGTACCCATAAAAAATAATTACACGTGAAACGGAGTACGACGAAGAATCGGACGAAAAAATAACGACTCAAAAAAATAACGACTATCAGAAACAGGAATCGTTGCAAGAAATGGGAAGCACGTTCCGGTTAATGCGTTCGGAATAAATTGCCTCCACCGGAGGCATTAAAATTTAGAGCCAGGAGCCAAGGGAAAGTAAAGCGCAGGAAATCTTTATCAAACACAGTGTTCTCACTGCCAACACTGCGATTTCTTATGGCATACACGTGTCGACGCCTCCTTCCGAGTGCTGTGGAGACGCAGAACACACACATATAAAACGATGGCGAACAAAAACGCGAGCCTGAAGCTCGCTTTCGCCACATTACTCGAAACAAAATTGCCAAGCAAAGATGAAAATACGAATCGCACTCTGACTACTTAGACACGCGCAACGTATACTTCAACGGGTCTCATAAAGGTTTCATAAAGGTTCACTCAGGTGAAATCCCGAGAAAAGAAAGGCAAGCGAAACGAAGTCTATCTCATAGAAAGAGCGGGACACGCCTCGAATTCCGGGCTGGGTGTGAGTAACGTAGTTTGTCGTATTCTTGTCCCTGCAACGAAGGCAGGCGAGTTTCCAAAGATACCGGCAACGAAAGGACTCAGCGCGATAAAGTTATTTAAAAAAAAGTCTAGACAAAGAAATAAGGAGGAACACGAGGAATTGATCACGGGACAAAAACGAACAAAACGCCGCAAGTCTTTTGTACTCGTCCCGAATCCTACAGAGAGCGCGGCAGTCGCTTAGTAGCGCAGTTATTTCTGAGGACGTTCTTTTTTCTCCCCCTTAGTTTTGTTCGGCTTTCTTTTCGAAGGCATACACTACTGCTGCGTCGTTCTTTACTTGGCAGTCGCCGATCACGTAGGCCGTGTATTTTCTCACAGACGGACGGTATAATACGTGACCGGAAGTTTCAATGGCGCTATCGCAGGGAACGAGAAGTAAAAGGGGGGTGGCCAACCCGTTCCTGGCTTGATAGTATCGTGGCATTGAGTTTTTTTTCCCTATTCTTTCGCGATGCGCGGCTCATAGTGACTGGGTTGCATCCGGGACCTCTGGGGAAATCCTTCGTCCCCACTTTTTCTCTCATTTTAGCCAAATTTACTCTACAGATAAAGAAAAGAATCCGTCGGGCCTTTCGCGCGCACACAAAGCTCCGAGAATGGAATGCTTGGAACGGAGGGAAAATTAAGAATAAGGGAAGGCGGTGCTCGTAGAAAAAAAAAGCTGCAGGAAAAACTTACTATCGCTAAGCAGCAGTGTTTCACGAGAAAGCTTTTTTACCCTATCTTTTAATTCTCTAGAAAAGTATTCTCGGACGAGTTAAGGTTAGATTAGTATATCACATTGTAGCGGGAGGTGCTATTCGTTCTTCGAGCGTGTTGATGGTTAGGGTTAATAAAACATAAACAAAATGTTATTGGCTTAAAATACGACGACAGCCTTTGGTTTAGCTAATGCTTACGAATTCAAAGCTTCGGATAGAGGTCTTGAAATGTGCATAGAAAAGGGGTTTGAACAGGCAGATCGAGTTTGAAAGAAAAGTACGGAAGAAAAAAAAAGAACTTGCTTAGTTCTATTCGTGGTACCTCATCGAGTGCTCTCGCAGAGCTTTTTTTGCGATGTCACGCTGTTACGCGCACGCACGCATGCACACACGCACACACACACACACGCACACGCACACAAACACAAACACACACACACACACACACACACACACACACACACACACACACACACACACACACACACACACACACACACACACACACACACACACACACACACACACACACACACACACACACACACACACACACACACACACACACACACACACACACACACACACACACACACACACACACACACACACACCACACACACACACACACACACACACACACACACACGCGCGCGCGCGTTTTTTTTTACACCTAGCCAAGGAATGCCGATGCAATAACAGATAATTTCTTCATGAGAGCAGCATTTCGGGCTAGTTGGTGATCCATGACGTTTAGCAATTTTTTTGACGTCATAATTCCTTCATTCGCAGGTAGAATGCTACTACTTACCACAAAATTCTTCCGTACGAAATGAAGGTATCGCCTGCGTGAAGCAATCTGTGACAGTTAGAATTACCTGCTTAATACATGAGGGCTTGCAAACCTATTGGGAGTTTATTGATTGAAAGGATAATAGGGCTCTTTCCGCTGCTCATTCGTAGCTTCCTTGTATATCAAAACCTAATAAAGGGTTCTTTACCGGTCTTTCTTTTTCGGTAATGATAATTGAAGAATTTAGTTCGTGCTTTTAGAAAAAAAAAAGCAAATGCACCACAGAAAACCTTAATTTGTTTTTCTATACTTTAATTAATGCCAGCATAGTATCGGAGGGTAAGGAAAGCCTATACATCGAAATCTCGCTGTTCCTGCAAAACAATTCTACGTTTCCTTTAACGCTTTATCTCACCGGGTAATCTGCATTTACCGCATGTAAAAGTAGATTAAAATTTTCTTGTATCGATGTTATTATTCCATAAACTGACCTTGAATGTCGCTCCTAGTGTTTGCGAGCACAGCACGGGACGTGCTCCTCGGCAGATACAAAGTCACATGACTTCGAGAAAGCTACCTGCTACCCACTAATGCTTGGTTGTGTAGGCCGCTTATCTAATTTCTAAGTTTTTTGTCTACGATACTCCCCGCCCCCTCTTCTTCCTTTCATATGATCAGAGCATAGAAAGGGGGGCGCCCCCCTCCCCCCTTCTCCCAAAGTTTTGGTGTAGTAGGTGTTTTTACCAAAAATAAATAATGAAATAGTTGTTTTTCTCAAATAGTCAAGGTTTTCAGGAAGTGCCCCCCCCCCCCCCCCGAATAAAATTCCTGGCTACGGTCCTGGCTTACGTCAAAGCCTACTGATAGTTTGAACGGTAGTTTCCGATGTGATCATACTACGCGGAAGTTCAGCATTTCTAAATGTGATATTAATGCACGCCTGATTTCCGGTAATCGAAATACGGCCGATTTTTTCAGAAAATTACGTAGTCAGAGGAAGGAAAACTTTGAATATGTAGTCTTGTTTCCACCCGTTTAGAGACACGCTTCACTGCGGCGTTTTTAGTTCGAGTGGCGCGTCGTATCAGGAAATCGTACTTAAGGACTTGCCCAAATGTATGCGAGGTTCTTGAACTGGCGATAACTTTGTAATGCGTTCTCGCGAACCACTTATTTGTTTTGCGAAGTAAAAGATAAAACGATAAACTTACCTTCAGTTCTGTCGGAACCTCTCTCGTTGTTAGAAACACGCAGAAGAATACTATTTTGTACCATAAGAGGCCCAATATAACGTGCAAACGCACAAATAAATGCGACGTATTCTCACAGGCTACAAAAAATGTCCTTTTCACGCAGACTAGAAACAGAGAGTAGACATTCCGAGCGTGTTATAGCAATTGTTTTTTAATTTGTTGAATCATGCTCCAATACCAGCCTCAAAAGAAGTCTTACGTCGCTTGGGTTATTCTTCACACTACTTGGAACTCTAAAATAAAAAAAAAAGAAATGTCCACGGAAGAAAGAAAAACTGAATGTCACCCTTTATTCGAAGACAGACTATTTTTGTGTGCTCTACGAAGAGTAGCGATGAAATAAAGAAGTTCAGGGTGAGACGTCGTTGTATGGCGTACACAGAATGCAAGCTCAAATCCGTCTTCTCTTCATACTGAAATTTGTGCATGAAAAAAAAAAAAGCTACGAAAGGAACAAGACTGAATCGAGTTCGTCTCTTCACGTCTAGCATCTCGATCGACAAGAGACGATGGCTCAACACTGAGCTTTGGAGCGTCGCACTTCGTCTATAATCAGGACGCTGTTTGTCGAGTACCGATTGATTATTTTTCTTCGTCTAGTGTTCTCGGTTCTGTTCGCGCAGGAGCTTCCCATAGTCCTTATCAAAAGCAGCTATACAGACGAAGAAAGAAAGAACATTCACATGAAGGAAAGGGAAAAGAAAGGAATCTAAGAAGTACGACAGTAAAAAAAAGGGCCAATCTTCTTTCACTGTCACGTGACACCATTGAAGCTTCTGGTCACGTATGATACGATCCGTCTGTGAGGAAATACAGGTCTCTTGTGCCCCCCCCCCCCTCCCCCATACCCTCCCACACACACAAGAAAAGAAACCAAGGCATCAGATGAACATGACCTAGTCAGCTTTAGAATTAGAAGAAAAAAGAAAGTATAGATTTGAATAGAGAAATAGAAAGAGATAGAGAGGGAAAGCTTAAGTGAAATTTAGGGATGTTAAGAAAATTATCTTGTTTGCTACCCTGCACTGGGAAAAGGGTAGATGTGGACAGAAAGGTAAGAGAAGCATAGAAGTAAGGGTAATCTAAGTGACCGGGTATTTAGTACCTCTGTAAAACGCAAAAGAATACTATTTTGTGCTATAAGAGATCAACTAAGAGAGAAACATACGGCCAAAGTGTGGCGTCTTCTTTCTATATTCAAAGGCATATGTCAGCATTGAAATCTTTTTTTGCAGTAAGTAGCTGTTTTATGCCCGATAGTATTCAGTGCTGTATCATGACGATCGTAAATGAAAATCCTTGAACAGGGGGTGTTGCTGTAGCCGACGTTTCGGCAAGTGGTCTTTTCTTCTACAAGGCAGCAACTGCCTTGAAGAAAATACCACTTGTCGAAACATCGGCTACAGCGACAACCCCCTGTACAAGGATTTTTCATCTCTGGAAGCCTCCATATTCTCTTGAACCTCTGCCTTCTACGTAAGGAAATGTAACTCAATTAAAATACGCGCCTTTACGAACTGCAGCTTTTGCCTATCACGGAAATACTTGGCAGTAGACGTTTATGGTATAATTTTTTGACGGCGTGTCGACTTGCTGGGCATTAAAACGAAAAAAAAAAATCCCGACGCGCTACTTTCACGGTTGGTCCGTTTATATTTGTCTAATGATTAGACTTCGCACCGCGGCCTTACAGCCTCCTGGTTACGCGTGTTTACCTGGCGAGTAATTACAATTAGTAGCTTTCATTAACAACCACCAATAGCTTGAAGTAGGAAGGCTGGACTAAGATGTGATAGAGACCTCGTACCTTTGCTGTGTCTCCATTAAGAGAGTCTGGGATTGAGCTTGTTGATAAGGTTTCATTACTGGAAACAGCGCGCAAAACGACGCCACGAGGACAGGCAGGACCAATCGCTGACCTCCAGCAAAGCGTTTGTTTTTTGCGAACACGAATAGTAACGCCTTCCTTAGGTGAGGAGGGAAGGGTGTTATGAAGCGCGCGCATACATCCTACCCTATCTAGAACAGTAAAGTGCTTAACTGCGGGGATAGTTAATCTCTTTCTCGGTTAATGCAACAGGTGGTGAAGTGATGCAAGCAGGCTTACGCTATGCATGACAAAGCCTTACATTGTGTTCGGGTATTGCTGTAGCTTCCACCAGTCATACACGTCTGGCGTAAGCGAGGACTGAAACCGCGCCTTGTGTAAACGACCGCCCGCGTGAACATGCCAGCAACCTTGGAGCGAAGACCGCCAGGAATTTCGCTTCACACTGGGCACAACGTGGCGTTCCACAAGTTTTCATATCGAGGTTAACGAAATTTCATTTCGGTCGATAAACCAGCCCCACGTTATGGCACTTCGGCGCAATCGATACGCGTATGTCAGGTGGTGTGAACGTCGAGACGACAGGATGAACGCTGTCGCGAGTGTGACGAAACAGGTACTCGTTTTACCTCAGTCGAAAGAGAGAGCTATAGTGTTCACTGTTACACGACCACATGACGCGAAAAGCCTCCGTTATGCCGCGACCGGGCCTCTGTCGCCCCCCCCCCCCCCGTATACTATTCGGGCAAGATGCAGACACACAAGTGGCGTAACGCAATTAAGCCTCGATGTCATCGCGGTTGGGCGCGCACCGTTTACAGAGGAGGGCGTAATTTTATTTACCCCTTCCCCACTAAGTCACAGTGTGCAGAGCGCGGTGTTCCTTCTTGCGGTTACCAACTGTTTCGCAGGGTAGAATGAAAGCAACGGTGGCTGCTTCTGTTTGCCGTTCTGATTTTTCGGTCCTCCTCGCGAGATGGTGGTAGCGTAATTTTTCTTGCGCGCTCGCCTGAGCTCGGCCCGGGCGGATCCTCCCTTTTCCGAGTACCGTGGCTTTAGAGCTGCGAGAGCTCGTCTTAGCCGCTAAGTTCCTGAAGTAATTTGCTATCGCGTCACTCCTGCGACTAAAGTTTGTGCTGCTTGCCACACAGAGTGAGACCCTTTAAATTAGTAAACTTTTACTATTTTTTTACGAAGAACACATTATTAGAGTAAAATGAAAAGAATACTTCGTGCATGTTGCATCAGCTTTGTGGCATGTTACTCACTGCCCTCTTTATCTATTTTAACTTTGATTAACTTGGAGTACGATAGACTTGGTTCCCCGTTTCAAATAGTTAGCAGGGAGTTCTTGCGTTGCCTGCAAATAAAATAGCGCTATCTTTTCATAGATTTTATTTTTTCGTTCGTTCTTCCAACATTGCTCTGTACTGCACTTTTTTTTTACCCTTACGCCTTTTGCAATATGATGGATGTTATAAATGCGCAATGAAACTTTCGCATCCTCCAGCAAGGCAACTATTTTTTTTTGTGCGTTACCTATTCTGCACCAGACAAGGTTTACTGTACTATTCTGAGGTTCATGCTTACTGCTCATTACAACAAGAAGGTGGCGGATGAAATAAATGAACCTGAATTGTCTATATCTGCACTTATTCACATAAAACGATTATAGCTCTCTTATACAAGGATAACTCACTCGGCTACTAGCTTGCATACTGATGTAGGAGTGTACTTTTATAAGTAGCCTTCCTAGATATTTGATGTGTGTTTATGCTAATTGATCCATGAAAAGCATAAAGTAGTTCCTCAGTGGCCGTGGCGTGGAGGTGCTGGTCTTGAGGCAGCGGGTTCGGTGATGACCGCGGCAACCTAAATTGAATTGTTTTTTGGGAAGTAGAAGTCTGAAATTCTTTTCTTTTTTTTCAGAGTCCAAAGCCGTGCAAAGGGTTACAAAAAATGCCGTATTTGGGGATATCCAGGACTAACAGTCAGCGTTTCATCTCTTTAAATTATATATAAGTTAATTTCATTTGATGACCTCCTGTTAGCTTTTTAGCACTTGGCCTAGCGCGTAATTCACGGACAAAAATAAATAAATAAATGTTATTTTTTCAATTCTGCCTCATATAACGACAACTCTTGCTACTGGAATCAAACTCGTGACTTAGCTTAAGAATACTACCAAGTACTGAGCCGCTACAGCGCGTCACTGAGAATGTTGAGGCCGCAATCCTCGCCTGTACATCATTATATAAATTATATCACGCCGGCACTTATTTTATCATTCGTTCTTGCAAAGCAGCGCATGCAACTCTAACTAGAACATGAATGGCTAAAGAGAACTTTCAGAAGTCGTTTACTATTATCATCCGAGCACATGTATCTTTGATAGCGCAGCTTACCATATCTTAGACCACGTCATGCGGCGTGCGTCGTATGTTACATCTCCTCCAAACTAACCGCTAGGGTCCGCTACTTACTGTATACAACACATCTCTCTGCGCACGCTTTCTATTGTGCAGTTCTTACTTACTACAATCATCCTTTCCATCCACTGTGTAAGCAAAAGCCCGTTTAAGTCCGCTGCATCGCCTCGTCTTTCGCGAAGCCACAAGCGTGGCCCACGCCTGTTGCCGCGACGCGGCCGCAAAAGCGCAAAGCCACAATCGCGTGCCAAATCTTCACTTTTCCGTGTATTTGCGTGCTTCGCGCCGAAAAGACGGATCGTGCGTTCAGCTCCAGCTGCTCCAATACCAGCGTTGTTTCCCTAAAAGGCATCGGCGCTTCGGCGCTTCGGCGTTGTGTTTGCAGTCGCGTCCTGCGCTTTCTGGGAAGCGAGGAGCGCATTGTCATGCATGCACGCGCGGTTATTGCAGGAAATTGCCGAAGCTTCGAGAGAGACGAGAGGGGGCGGAACTTGGAACCCGGCCGCGGGCCTATGGTTATTGCCTCCTACTCCAAATTCTGTAGCACGTATTCGTTGTGGTTACTGCGTTGCATGCGGCAGCCGCGCGTAGATGCGGCGATGTGAAAGAAGACAGTGCGGTTAGCGCGTTATCGGGCAACATCCTCAATGTGTGCGTGTGTGTGTGCTTTGTATACGGAAGTGCCTGCCTCTACAGTTGAGCGTTCTCAACAGGCAGTCGCAATCTGCTTCGCCAATATTTGCTAATAAACGTTTATTCTGAACGCAGTGAAATCTCTATGCACGTCTGACTGTGCCTTGATAGTAATATATAATAAGAGAAGGCAGAATATACTCCAGTCAGTTCTTCGAATACATTGCTCAAGAACCGTATCTGGAAAGAGGTCGTTTTTCTAAGGCTTTAAATCGTTTGAGCACGATTGCGCCACATTGTCGACAAAAACACAATAAATAAGGTTAAGAGACTGTAGGTATCACAACATCTTGTGCTTTCTTTTTCGTTTGCTGCATACCAGGGCTTTGTAAATTGTTCCTACTTTCCTTTTGTGAACCACTAGCATGGTCCATCTGGAGCCCAACCACATAATCATTCTGTCAAATAAACTTTTCTTCAACGCCGACAGACGTCTCTAACTATATTTCACGGATATCACTACAGCGCCTTGGAAATAACGAAGATATTATTACAAGAAACTTTTTTACAACTTTTTTTCTAGCAAGGGTTCCGCTGATTACATCACCCTATACATTTTTAATTTTCGGCATTTTAATTGTCGAAGTTTCGCCAGACCACGCTTTTGTAGACTGAGGATATGAGAAAACGGCTCCTTGTCGCTATAGTGCCTAATGCCTTTAGGGACGGTCGAAAATAGGTCTCATACGATTCTTAAATAAGTCATTAACTTCATATTCGCCTGCATAATGGACAACACGTAATGGTATGCCTGTAGATGATCGGTGGAATTCCGAGCACGGAAAGTACGAAAGTGTTTTTTGTTAAAGCGTACTACTGTCCAATTCGAATGAACGCCGCCGTAAAGTAACGGTGGCAAATTACCCACGTCTCCCGTGATTAGTGACAGCGATGTAGAACACAGCTTTAATGAATTATGCATACTGGTACCCCGTATTTTATCTTCCTTGTACTACGCATTAATTAGTAGCCTCTAGCATGAGGCTAGATTTGCGTTTTAACGTGGCCAAGGTTTCTTTCCATTTAAATGTGACTCTCATGAAAAAATTTGTGGGCAATTTGTCTTCCGCGTTCTCTTCAGTATAAGGGCGGGGGGGGGGGGGGTGTCTTACTGAAACAAGAACATTCTGTGACATTTTTCTATTATCGACCTCCCCGTAAACCTCAAATATTTTACCGCACTGAGCTATTACCAGTTCTACTGCATTGTAATTACAAATGCATTGTCACATAATTTATATCGACTGACGCACTTTTCTGACCACGTCTTTCGTTGATTTTGCTGGCGTTCCATTCTCCCAGCTTCCCGTATACGCTCCCTGTATGCTTTGTATGTTTTATTTTGCTATGTTTTTTGCACTGTAGTGTGAGGAACGATTTTTTTGGCTGGATCTTGAATTGGTCTTTTATGGAGTTATGCCCTATTCAATGCAACGCTTTCAGTGACACCGAAAAAACTCACAGGGCCTCTTATGCCCTTCCCTAAGACGACTGGGAGGCGTAAGCCATTTTCGTTTGCTTCTCAGTCGATGTATTTTTTTCTGGCCAGCCACACTACGAGAGCTTTCTGCACCTAGCATGATTTTCCACTGCCTCTAGGATCGGAGACACCTCACCTGGTTTTGCACTGCCTCTGTGATTGGGCCACCTTTGACCAAGCTACGATGTTATGGGACGACGTCGCGTGACGTCACAATGACGTCACGATGACGTTAGAAATTTTGGTGATCTGTGACGTCATGGTGACGTCATATGGTGACACATCACGCGATTATTTTTTTTTTTGCATCACTCGTGTTTACGCCGCTGACGCGGGACGCTGGTCAATTTTCGCGTTTGATGAGGCTTCTAAGGCTTTCGCCTTTACGAAGATGAAATAAATAGGGATGCTTACCATGCTGTGTTCGAACCTTACTTGCCAAATAAGTGCTCGAAAAATGAGGGTTAAAAACAGGAAAAGGCATATTTGGTTTGCATTTTCCGCTGTGTAACCCACACGGGGGTTAATCATCATGAAGAACCATCCAATAGAGAGCGCTTTAGAATAGTTTGGGTAAGCTGGAGTTCGTTATTGTGCACGTAAATCTAAGCATATCAGCGTTTTCACATTACATCGACGTCAGAGTGGAGGCGCCATATAGGGATAGTAAACACACGACATTGCGTTTTGCATGAAAAGGCCGTAGCTACAAAGCCAGAGCGATATGTGTCAGGAATGTAACTAAGCTACGTTGCGAAAACAAGTGGGCCCAATTCAGGACCGATTACCTCTCCTATCATTACGAAGCTCGAATGCTGCATTTTGATACCGTTGAATGACTCCGTCTGATGTTTCTGGCGTGGCTATTCGATGATGGCAGTAGTATTCTACAGTAATCTTGCAGCATTGCACTGTATTTTATAGAAAGAGATTACGCCTGTTAAGTCGTATCGATAGACCTAGCTCAGAGCCTGAGAGGAGGGAAACGAAAATTATTTCACCAGATGCGTCTCGTTAAATTCCTGTTGGTTGCACGTTTTCTCTTTCTTCACCAGTGCTGGTGGCAAGAATATAGTAACTGACATACACCAACATTTCCTATTGAAAAGCGCTGTTGTTCTGTTTTGAGCAGGCGCAAAGACTTGAAGAATTATTGGCGTTTCTTGCATAACGCTGATTCCACGATTTCTGATTGCTTCTGTCTGAACACAGCGTAGCGAGCGCGCTGAAAGGAATACTTTCAAGCAAGAATATGCCACATGGCGTCGAAATTGCGAGAGATGACTTTAGCTCATGTATAATTCTCGCGCACGGCGGCAGCAAGAACGAAAGTACGGAAGAACTAAGCACCAACACTGCAAACACTTCAGAGTTCCCAAACGCTATGCAAAGTGTTTGTCGCTTCAGGATGTCAAAATATTCACCGCACGTCATACTTGAAGTGGCGGGGCTTTTTAACCTTCCGCAGTAGCTTCCATTCTGTTCGCGAAAGAAACGCTGAGGCGTCATATTCAATTCTTTTCTGGCCAATGGTGGCAGCTGTCAGAACTTCGAAGTGTCTCCGAGACCGACACATTTGGGGACTTTTGCGGGAGCTCGGAAGGCACGCGACGAATTGGAAAGCGGCCGCGAGAGATGTAGCAAAGGGTAGGAAAGTATTTTGGTATGCCAAGCACGAATTAGTGGCAAAAAAGAACAAACAACTAATAAAATGAAAAAAAAAAGAAATAGCAAAAAATGTTCTCGAGCTTCAGGAAAGCCGGGTTGAGGAAAATCGTAGTGGGTGACAGCGAGAAATTGGAGACTGAGGTTATGACGCAATCTTCGACGTTTCTTTTTTTCGTGAACGTTTCAAGTGGAAAGCTCCGCTTTAGAAAATGCATATCTTATTGCGAGAGAACGGGCGGCCCTCTTACTGCAGAAGCCGAATATTCCAACCACTCGCGCTGTCTCGTCACATCGATCGCAATGCAGATTGCGTAGCACAACATCGCTTAAAAATTGCCGCTAGAAACTTATTGCTTTCTTGTTGACTGTCTCGCTTTTACGTAGAGACATGGTTGAGACACATCTTATAATGCATGGTTTTCGCAACGGCTGCAGGTAGGTAAAGCAAGTATCGTGTCGAACACATTACATGCGAAAAACAGATGCAGTGCTTTCTTCTCCGGCTCTTTTTTTTTTTATTGCGCTCCGTTCTGCATTGATTGCTTGCATACTAGCTGACTTTGATTCTACTTCACTAATGGCAGCTTCAACAAGCGGGATGCTCTTGAGTTGTGTACTTCTAAAGTGAAATCTGAAAGCGCCCCCGTATATCGTCCACTTTCTTCCCTTATACGACGTCAATCAATCAATCAATCAATCAATCAATCAATCAATCAATCAATCAATCAATCAATCAATCAATCAATCAATCAATCAATCAATCAATCAATCAATCAATCAATCAATCAATCAATCAATCAATCAATCAATCAATCAATCAATCAATCAATCAATCAATCAATCAATCCATTGTACCCACACCTCGCAGTCCAGGCGCAACTGTGATCCTAATAACACAAGGACAGCTGAGAATTGAAAGTGTGCGGCAACTGGTCAGACTTCGAAACGGGCGAGGGAGCATTTTAAAATGACTTCGGTTGTTCCTAATAATATTAATAATAATTGTTGGAAAGCAGATGATTTTTAAGGGCTCGTTTATCTTTGTTAGACACAATATTAATGAGAACTAACAGTCAATAACGCCAAGGAAAGTATAGGGGGTGTCATCTGTAGTGTTTAGAATATAAATGTGAAGAAAGTAAAGTGGACGACAAGTCATCTTTTCGTCCACTTTACTTTCTTCACATTTATATTCTAAACACTACAGATGACACCCCCTATACTTTCCTTGGCGTTATTGACTGTTAGTTCTCATTAATATTGTGTCTAACAAAGATGAACGAGCCCTTAAAAATCTGCTTTCCTTCATTCATAGCGAGGGTCTCGTCCTGGCAGACTTAATGCCTTCAGGTAGTATGCGAGGGATTATTGGTCAGCTGCCACCTCGTAAAAAGATCACGTGCTACGTGACGCCAACAGGCAAAAAGAGTGTTCCACACTCGCCGTCATGGCTGCGATTGGCGCTGACTAACACTCCTTGGTTTAAATCAACATATATACCCCAGAAAGTGGACGGGAGGATGACCGCCGCCGTAGCTCAGTGGTAGAGCATCGGACGCGTTATTCGAAGGTCGCAGGTTCGGTCCCTGCCGGCGGCAAGTCATCTTTTCTTCCACTTTACTTTCTTCACATTTATATTCTAAACACTACAGATGACACCCCCTATACTTTCCTTGGCGTTATTGACTGTTAGTTCTCATTAATAATAATTGTTGTAGTTTAACGTCCCAAAACCACAATATGATTATGAGGGACGCCGTAGTGGAGGGCTCCGGAAATTTCGACAGCCTGGGGTATTTAGACCACCTGGGGTTCTTTAACGTGTACCTAAATCTAAGTACACGGGCCTCAAGCATCTTCGGCTCCATCGAAAATGCGGCCGCGCCGCGGCCGGGATTCGATCCCGCGACCTTCGGGCCAGCTGTCGAGCACCTTAACCACTAGACCACTGTGGTGGGTATAGGGAGCGGTTGTTCGTAGATTGCAATTCACTGAAGTTGAAACAGGAAAAATACAGCGGGCGATAAATTCTTAAATGACCCTCTCCATTCCGTACCATCGTGGTAACAAGATAAACTTAGTGGCCGAGTGTCCATGCCTGTTCCTCTACCACCTCTTTTGACGCTAATGACCTGCGCAACAATAGGCCCACTCGTGTGGCCTTTATCGCAAGTTGAATGGGCTGCATTGCGGTTGGCAGGAGGAAGTGCTTGGGAGCTAAACTACGTATATATAGGCGAACTGCTCCCCGCAGGCTTGTTTCCTTGGATGCACGTAGCTTTAAATGGAAGCCGGACGCTGAGGAAGGATACTAAAGTGGCTGCTGCGAATAGGCTCAGTATTTCTGTTTCACTTAGTTTTATGGGAGCTTTCACAACTTTAGGACATATTTTACGGTACAAATATTGCGCACACAAGAGAACGCCTTTCGTGTCAGCATGTGCTGCATGCTCTCTACACCTTGCATTTTGATAAAAGAAGATAGTTATGAAACGAGGTCCACTTAAAATACGTGTATTATATACGTGCTATTTTGAAGCTGGACGCGGGAATTTCAACAGCGTTAAACTAGCGCAACTGCGCTTGTTAATGATTCAAGTACCTGTTGTAGCACAAGTTATGTTTCGTTGTATATTTTGTGCGATCGTTAGGACAATTCCTTGAAATGCAAGCTAGGAGACGGTAATTGTAATTGCAGATTATGTGCCATGTACGTTACAAGAATGCGAGACGCTTTCTTGCGCACTAGTCGCGGTCCTCCGTCAAGAAAATCTTGAACGTTCTCGTGGAGAAAACTGTTTCTCGTACTGTACGCAAGCCTCCTCGTCTTAGAACAGATGTGCTTGTTGGACGAGATGCCGAATCTAGGTAATAAAATGGTGAAATATGGTACGTAAAAAGAGATGCTCATGTGGGACCCTGCCTATCGGCAACGTAGTCTCCACCACCCCACCATCACTATCAGAGCTTATGTGTACCAAAAGATACCCCTGTTGAATACTAGTATGTGCCACAATATAATACCTGAGCTTTGGTGGTATATAAATGCTCTACTATAGAGAATGTATTACGAGGATCTTCTCAGTTTACTTGCTAAAATCGTTTGCCTGTTCTGCCGCAGGAGCAAGGAACTACGGTTGAAACAAGTACAAACAGCAGCAAAGGAAACTGCCACAATATGAACACTTTTTTTCACTGGCTGTCTTGAATAGCCGACGTTGACGCTAGGGCTTGCGCCTTTCTATCCCGTCATTCGTGCCCGTCCGAAGTACCGGCTTTTGAGATGCGCGGGCGGTTGAGCGTTATGCTTCCGAGACAATATTCATGGATGGGTTGCAAGACCTGAACGAGTGCTCTTTTGAAGCGATGCAAATGCGCCGGAAACTGAGAGTTGCGGACCCAGTGTTGCGCGAGGCCACTGATCCGTGTCGAGCATGCGAGCGCCGTTGCTTTTACGATCGTCGACGCATCGTCATCAAGTCCTTCACATATGGGCGTGTATACTAGGGGGCTTAGGGCATTGTTTGCGTATGCGTGGTCTGCAACGCCGCCTTTTGCCATTACGCAAGGCTCTCATTGCAGAAAACAGGGATCAAATATACGGTCTCGGCGCACCGTCGAAAACGTCACGGCGTCGTTCTTTGAGCTCCGCTGTCGTTTTGGTGGCGCTTTGCTCAATGCGTTTTGGTTGCACGAGGGATTGCTATGCTTAGATATAAGACGAGTCGGTTCTATATGTAAGCATGTTTGGCTGAAATAATCGCGAAGAGCTTAGATAGATGCCGAACAGCGTGTCGGAAGCGATTCCTCAATGTGCGTTTTAAATGTTGCTTTGAAGGTGTTCTGCGAAAAATACCCTCTAACTCTCATGCTTGCTGTTGGCTATGTCTGTGCAATAAGGATTCTTGACGCTTCCAGTTGTGCTGGTTGGAGCAACGCGTAGCGCACTAGTGACTATTTAGTAGTCTAATGCACTAATGGGGTGTCTTCTCTGACACTGTTATCGTCAGCTGTCGTCGAATTTTTGTGCACACAGTTTCTAGATCGCTTTAAAAGCGTTCGCTGCTGTCTGATATTGTACTACATGACTCAATAAAGTGTACCTGGTTGACAATAAACGTATCATGTGTGCATCGTGTAGCAATAAACATATCGCATAAGTAGATCGCGATTAGGTATGATTGATGCTTAACTGACTGCAGTATTGCAATGGATAGCCTCGAAATTATTTCGATGACACGAGGCTCTCGCACAAAGTGCTTGGAATTTCAGCGCTGTACACACTTGGAAGAAAACAAAGCTCCGAGGATGAGTTCCATCACGAATCCAAGACACATTCTTGCAGGCACTCATAGACATTTTCATAGCAAAATTGATCTCGCCTGTAATTTGTTGAGGTATACTATCGTCTTTTCAAAGTGCTGGTCAGCTGTAAGCGCAGATACGTTGTGCAAACCGGCCGACGTCTTGGGAATATCGGAAATCCTCAAGACGTTCACGGAACGATTTCGATCCAACGGAACCATACCATACATCTGTACGTCTATATTGGGCGTAGAATTACAGGTTTCATCGGCAGCCGCTGACTCTCGCCTTGCTTGTTGTGTCGTCTTTCAGGGACATACTCGTACTGCTGTTATAAGCGCTGCTAGCCAGAATTAGTGCGCCCACCGCTTCTGGCAGTGGGTTGGGGATGACTAGGCTTTAGAACCAGGCTCCTACCGCGTCTAGGCCTTCAGTGTCAACAGGGCGATAATGAAATTACCGCACGGCGACCATCATGGCAGCTCCGTTTGCAGAGGCAGACCTGATTTAATTAGCTCCTTCGCCCACTCTCACGTGGTTTCTTAGCCTGTTCGTTGGTCTTAGAGACGATATATAAGTGAATGGCTCCTTTGTTTTGTCTGTTTTGATAAAAAAGAAAAACCGAAAAAGGGGAGGATATTCTATTACCTTTTTCTGGGTGCCTTTTCATCAAGGAACTCGAATACTTACTTTTATTTAGTAGCTACCCGCCTAAACTTACCTGACATTCCCATTTTAAATATTAGTAGCAGGTTCACTTGGGCATTTATTATTTGTTTATATTCTTTTTTTATTATGTTCTCACCCTTCTGGAATCTGTTAATGGCATTCCCCATACATATACAGGGTAGCACGCCAGCGGTTATATGCACACCGGCAGAAATATCTAATAAAGGATCTCTCTCTCTCTTTCTACCTGAAGTAACAAAATATAGTTACTGCACGTCTCGTTGCTCATGTTTCATTCCTCGTTCACCGTTTTTCTCTAGCTGTAAACACTTCATGGCGTAAATACCGACTAAGCCAAATTCATGTGATCGGGTAACACAGAAATGCCTTTCTCTTCTCCAAATTCGCCACTTTAATACGTCGTATCTTCTTGCGTCGCAATTTCTGTAGACGGACTATCTGAAAGTTCGGGTTGTGTACAATAATGACGGACTTTCTGAAAGTTATTTTAAAGAGATGTTCACATCGCGAACGCAGTACCGCTGATTTAATTACACGTTGCCTGCGTTTGCGATCCGTATAACGGCCTTGTAATTAAGTTAACGCCTGTAGGGCGCGTCGTTTTACGGTGCACAATAAGAATTCTGGTTTTCATCATCGCATTGCGCTCGTCGAATAATTACTAAAGATTTAGACAGCCACATCGTGAGTAGCTTTTTTAGCGTTCTGCGTTATAACTTCTATTAATTTCTTTCGGTTTCCTGCAGTGCGAGCGTAGGATGGGAAACCGAAAGAAACAAACTCGAGATATACACGATTGAGCCCAGGTACACTCTAAAAAAAAAAAAAAGAAGAGTTCTTTGACTCTTTTTTAAGAGTTCTGGCTTGACTCCCTTTAAAGAGACACGTAAACTCTCCTTGAATATAATTATACTCTCTTCGGAGAGTCGTGTGACCAACATGGGAGTTAACCTGTCTCTTTAAAGAGAGTCATATGCGTGGCAAGTCAGCACTCACCGAAGGGAGTCACACACACATACTCTTTTTTTTTTCTTAGAGTGTAGGCTACGTGTGAATATGCTAATAACGTTTAAGCATAGATAGATATACTTGCGTAAACAGCGGACACTCCGTAGGGCCCTGCAGCCGAGCTGCGGCACTGCTGTCAGCGCCACGAGCGAATGGTCAGACCTATAACGTCTTCCGAGATTTGGTACCATAATTGCCATAAGAAAAAAAAATGAACAAAACAAGAAAGATTTCCTTTGCCTGTGCTTGGATTTGAACCCACGTCATCATGCTCCGAAGGCGAGTTTCATTACCACTGGGCTCCACACCCACGATTGCTGAACGCGGATGCGTGTATATGGAAACTTATGAATGCGTTGTACCTACGTTGCGAAACAAATGTAGAAAGAGAACACTTTCTGTGCAGGCTTCACTTAATTTTGTGGTAACGCATTAAACGCCCTCTGCGAGCAGGACACGATGTAGAGCCGGCATGGAGGATTTTACACATCAGTAAAATTTTTCCTTTTCAAAACTTTAATGCCGAACTCGCGTCTCAGTGGTTTCCATGAGAAGACTGTTAGAGGTGCTAACTAACGAGTGGAAGCGCGCATAGCTACACCACCTGGCGGTGTGTTCAGGCCCTTGCTAGCCCAGCCGCGAAACGACTCGAGGGGCCGCTCTTTACTAAACTATATTTCTCTGTTTTAAGCGCACTCTTCCATGATGCATCAAGTTTACGCAGATTCGAATGAGCAACGCGGAATGCCCGCTTACGGCCTTGCCGCCGACGAAGTCTTAAATTTGAAAGCCAAGGCGATAAGACGTTTTGCAACGATTGGCGCACGTGCGTGAAATTTTTTATCTACGAATACGTTTTCCCGCACGTCGGCTGCGAGGTGCTCTTGTATCTAACCGTACAGGCAGGTTGGCTTCGCTATGCCAAGAAGTGTTTACCAAGATCGACCAGGCATTCAGGAAAATGGCCTCGAGCCCGTAAACCAAACAAGCAACAAAAAATATACATATATATCGCATAAAACCGTAGGAGCCGTCCCTTATGAATAATTCACACCGGAACAAACCCGTACCCGAGATGCATATTTACCTTTCTTTACGCTGAATAAAGTGGGAAACGGAACGCAAGGCAACGCTCTTATACAACCAATAATTCAAAGTGGCTCGCATTCGCGGATTAAACTCGAAAGCGAACGTAGCAGCCAGTGTAGCGTCTGTATCGAGATTTTTACGGCTAGAAATCTGGCGTACGTGTCACCCTGAGGGATTCAATTGGATTACCTCGTTCTTTGCAAAGCAGCGAAGACGGCAACGCTTGCGGAGTGTCTGTTGCCATTAAAAAAGATAATAAAACCGCTGCTCAGTTTCGATCGCGTCTTAGAAACAGCTACATGCTTCCGCAAATTACTTAGTTCGTGGCTGTACGCGCCTTGAGTTGATATCAGTATAATCAACCCTTTCTTGGAACAGTTTTCTCGCGTATTGTGTCGGATGTAATCTCCGAAAATGAGGAACAGTCTCACATTTCTCGCAATCTCAACGTTGTACGTATATTGTATGCATCTGTGCGAACTCAGTCTTCATCAATTATCATCATCGCTTCGTTCTTTTTCTTCGCCTTTGCACCAGTTTGCTTTTTGTCGGATTAATCGTTGCATCAAAAGTAGTTGAAGTTTCGTGAAGTTCTTTAGTGTACATGTACGCATGTTTATGCATATTTAATGCAGAAGGAAACCTCATAGAAAATGACTGTAGTGGGACTACTGATAATGGTAAAAAGTAGTACCACGAGCAGCAAAAACAAATAATAGATATTATTAGCGAAAACTTGACATACAATAAAAGTAGCGGCAGCATACATATATTAATTAATTAATTTTAATTCCAGAAAGCGCTACAGAAGGGAGTGTAGTTCAAACAAACAAAACCCCCCAAAAAACATAGTACAATGCAGTGATAGTAAGAAAATCTTGAAAAGACAGAGGTAAGGCATAAAGCACATAGTAAGGCAGAGTAAAATATTTTATTTCAATGTTCCGTGCTATTTAAGTCACAAGTCTCAAGCCCTTCCTACACATTGAAAAAAAAAATGTTTTGTTTCAGAAGTGGACTCCGCCCGCTTACCGTTCATCATGACGCCGCTTAAACTATAGCGTACAACAGATAAAGTGGGCCGCTCGGAAGCATAGCACTACATTATTAACGCCACACTGAATAATGAACGAATGAAACATTTGCCGATAACGCTTCGGTAGAGAGTGGCATACGTCTGATGTGGGAGCATATAGTTCAATATATTATTTCATGAGAAATTTTCGCTTTTCGGTTTGCTACTTTTGGGAGCATAGTTACCGTTCTTCCTACATGTGAACTTGTAAGCTTGAAAGCTCTCTGATGGAAAGCAGCTTTAAAACTTAGAACGCAAGATTACATCTCTAATCTCTTCGATCTAGCGAGAACCGTCAGTTTTTGGCAAATTGTTTCTACCTAAGAAGCCGCTATCAATTTAATAGAGGACGTTTTGCTGGATACGTGGTCGCCGACGACGAAGATATTGCTAATTTTCTGTGCGCAGTAACGAAGCGCCTGACACGAAAGTAAGACGTTTCTTATAAAATATCAAAGAATGTGGAGTTAGTGAAATTATAACTCAGAACCCAGAATGCCTAGACCTGAGTCGACGTGGCTGTCGCGACCACATGAAGTCACGAGACAAGCCTCGCAAATCCCTGAGTTGACATTTTTCTGAGTCAAGCAAACGTCATTCTTAAGCTTATCTTAGTGTCTCGGCCGATATTTCTTCCACACCCTTTGTTTTTAGGACGCCTGCACTGCCAGAATTGACATATTTGACGTATATCTTTACCCCGAATTATCGTGAAATTGCATGAATATTTGTTGCTGGAGTCTTCATGACACGTTTTGCAGTACCACTGTTATTTGCATTCTTAAGGCGAAAGCCTTAGATGCCTCATCAAACTCGAAAATTGAACGTCGGCGTGGACGTCAAGACGAATGATGCAAAAATTCATGATAACATCACAGACATCCAAAAATCGTGACTTCTTCACGGCGTAACTATGACGTCACCTAACATGACGCCACATGATGACGTCATCACATGAGTATAACGCTTGGACAAAGGTGGGCCGATTACAGAGGTAATGCAAAACGCGAGGTGCAGACAGCTTGCAATGCCTCCGATCCTAAGGGCAGTGCAAAACCACGTTAGATGCAGAAAACGTTCAGAGGGAGGGGGGGGGGGGGAATGATCAGTAAATGGGATGCCTAAGGGACGCAATGAGCTCAGCAAATCGTTCCTTGTATCTCGTATCACGCAACTATCATCGTCATAAACGGGTATGTGCCACAAAAATTGGGTATATCCCACTACTCACCACTGGTCCACTAAAAAGGAAGAAGGCAACAGTAAGCATAACACTAGGGAACGGGAAAGGCAACGGCGGCTGTGAGAAGACCCCAAAGTGCTGGAATGCCTACGCCAACGACGACGGGCCCGTAGATCTATGAGAGGTGCGAACGCTTGGTTTCAGCGCGAGTTTATCTCTCTGGAGTTTGGACATCCGCGTCGTGTCTGTGACTGTCTGTGGTTTAACTCGAACCTCTCTGCGCTGAGAATTAACGTAGAAACAACCTAGCATCATCTAGCTGAAGACTAGCAACGACCTAGAAGCAACCTAGAAACAACCGTCATCACTAGCTAATGCCTAGAAACAACCTAGAAGCAACCCGATATGTCTTCAGAATCGTCCAGTTTCGCTATTTCACTTGCGCGGCTTAGTGCAAACTTCGCCCATTTTTTCGTTTTGTTTTTACCGTCCGGAAACGATGAAACATGGCGCAACTAGCGGGAGCTTAAACTGATCAAGTACGTGCCTTTAATTAGTTTTTTCTCCGGTATCTTGTCTTAGAAAGGCACTCATAATGGATCTCCTTCGTTCTTGGATCCCTACATTCTTGAATTGCGTAGACAATGTACATCGCAGCCTCTTCATCGTGGCTCGCGGCTCTTTCTCGCGGCGTCCGTATCAGTAATTAAGCGAAGCCGTTCGGGTTGCCTATACGTGCCGGGCGTACTAGCACTACCACCCGCACAGCAGGCATGAGCAGTAGCCGACGCGCTCATCCCCGGTCACTTGCCGCATGGCGGACCGTTGCGCAAGGAGTACGCCTCCCTGCAGCTGTCCACGGAGTCAGGTCGCGTGCCGCCCGTGCTGCGAATCCCACCGGTGAAACGCATTCTTTTCGCGAGACAAAGAAGGTCGGTGAGAATAATGCGCGGCAGGCTTCCTCTCCACGCGGGGGTTCCGAGACCTTTGCTATAGTTCGGGCTGGAGGCACTCCACTACGCGTCACCCTGTAGACTCTAAGAAAAAAAAAAAGATAGTTATGAGTTGCTCTATTTTGCGAGTCTTTACTTAACACGTATATGACTCTCTTTAAAGACTCTCTTTCGGGTCCCACGACTTTTTGACGCGAGAGTACAATGACTTCCAAAAAGAGTTCACGTGTACCTTTAGGAGTCATATACGTGGCAAGTCAGGACTTGCAAAAAAATAGTCAACGGACACTTTCCGTTTCTTAGAGTGTGTTCTTTGATTTGGTAGAGGTGCGGTGTCTTTCGGTGACTGAAACACTGTGATGCGGCTCGGATGGTCGTTATCCTTTTTCCTTTTAGCTAGCGCCTCTTCAGCGAGTGAATTAAATGGTCGATCAGTGCCGCATCAACGTGACCGGCGCCTCGCCCCTCCTTCACGACTCCGCCCCCCCCCCTCGCCCTAGCCCTCCTGCTACAAACCATGTCCACACAATTTACTAACAGTACGTAGCGTAAATTCGCGTTACTACTATAAGTACGGTGTTCTGTTCGGTTCCGTGGGATCGCGACGGTACGGATTTTTACTGTCAATAGGACTCGCCGCAGCCTTAGACTGCATTGTACGGTTATTGGCGCTCCTCTTAAGAATGTAGGGCAGGATTTTTGTTTATTCTTTTCCCACGTTCTTTGTTGTTGTTGGCCACGCCTATTTCACTGATAGCGCCGTACTCATTCCAGCAATGACGTCATCAATTGACCTTCAGCAATGCTCCCTGCAGCGAACTAGAGATAAAACCACTAGTTCTTGGGTATCACGTACTTCGAACACGTAAGCCTCGCAGCGGCCGCGAGCACACGATAATTACACGGGGAGTCAGAAGCCTTCTTTCCTAGCCTTTTCTGAAAGTGGTGTCGTCACCCACGGTGCAGTTAAATGAAGCCGCTGACTCCCATCTTCTGAAGTTTGCCGTTAAAAGAAAGTTTTATAAACTGCAGAATATCGTAAAACGTTTCTTTTTGTTGTCGGTAGATTGTTCTCTCGAAAAATAATGATAATAATGATAAACAAAGCTGGCAATCTGCCGGCGCCTAAACGTAAGCACAACTCAACTCTCACGATCGCAATTTCAACAGACGCAGCTGTTGCAGGTGTTCGAATGTCTATGAAGAATAAAATAGAGAAAAACAACTTAAAAAAAAAAGAAACCGGTAAAGTATTGCGTCGTTCTCTCGGATTCTTTTGCTTATTACGCTTTCATTCAGCAAAGTCTTTTGTCCTCTCGGAATTAAACGTCCGCGAAGGGGGAATCAGGGTCCATTCGGCCAGGGACACTTTAAGCCGCTTAGAGGCATTAAAGAAAATGATCTGTTTCGCTTAAATGAACTCTTTAATTGGCTTTTGCAGCGATGGCGGCTTTCGTTCCTGCTCGCCAAATGAAAGTACTAAGCCGAACGGACAGGTAAAAAAAAGATATGCTTCGTGCGTTTTTTTATTTGAACCCGATTGAACGACTTGACGGCCGGTGCGTTATTTAAGTTCTTTTCATCCCGATTTACTTGCTATAATCTTCTTCCTTAGCTTACTCAGTTGCTGACGGCTCTTCGGTTTATTCTTTCATACTTCGTTATTTATAAAGAAAAGAAACCGAAGACAGCTATGCTCAGGGAACTGTGAACGTAAATTCGACATTAAACTATCGCGGATTACGTCGTCATTATGATATCGCTAAAATGCACTTTGGCAAATGAAATGAAAAGCAACACATATTAACAATAAGAAAAATAAAAACAAACTAGAGTGATGAAGCTGCTTAACGTAAGCTCTCGCTCCAAAGTTGCTATAAAAGCTGGAAATAAATGCGATCAGGAACACTTCCTTGCGATAATTGTTTACCTTTCGTACTTTTCAAAGTTTTTTAAAGCGAACGACGGTTAAATTATTTTTGCGTACCCCTGAACCGCGCGGTGTGTGTGTGTGTGTGTGTGTGTGTGTGTGTGTGTGTTTGTGTGTGTGTGTTTGTGTGTTTGCGTGTGTGTGCATATCTGTGTTCGTGTGCGTGTGCTGACTGTTTTTAGCACAGTTGACGGAGTGTCATTGGCTATAGCCAACCATTTTGGACAGTGCAAAGTTATAAAGCGATGCACCAAAGATTAGCATTACCTTTTTATGCAAGGCTAGTTTGCTACGCAGTAGACCAAATAGCAGTGTTGTCAAAATGGGTTTTCTTTATTGCTCGCAAGACCTGAAAATGAGAACATGGCGATAATTTAAAGGTAATACAGTGACAGCACATAGAGAGCCATTTGATCTTGGTAATATTAGTTAGAGCTCTAATTAAACTCCTAGTAATGTTAATAATCTGCAATCACTGAAAGGAGTCAACGCAAAAAGTTTTTATTCCCTCGCTTCTTCTGATAGTGCTGCAAACGAACTGAAAGTGTGCTTTTCTTACTGTTCTACGTTTTATTTTTTTAAAGTTATGTGCTGATTGCAAGGAAACCTGCTATGTACTGCAATTAGGCTGACCTTAATAAAAATATGCTACTCTGACGCACTGTAGAAGGTAGCTTTCCTTCATTTATGTTCATAACACAGCCGTGAAACGTAAAAGAAGGGCTAGCTTCAAAAATACTGCTGCGCGCGCTTGTCTTGCTATTTTTATGTAAGGGGTCCGTTAAACTTATAATCATTGTCTTGCGCAAACCGCGTCCCAATGTCTAGGAACCTTCCAGATTATTTTAGAATCTTCAGACAGGCTTGAGCGCGAAAACGCGAACAGTTGAGTTTATTCTGGAGCTAGCACGTCCACCAGCGATAAGACTCGAATGTTCGATTCAGCATGTATAAATGCCGACGCGCCTCACCGCAGATCAGATGACTCGACGACCGACGCTGTGCTCGCCGCCATCAGTGTGCAGCTTGAATTGCTTGTACTTCGCCCTCTTTCATTTTCCGGGCACAGGTTCGCCCAAATAAAGAGTTTTCGTCTCGAACACGCCAACTGCTGCCTTCGGCAACGTCACTACGACGTGACAGTACAATATACAACCCAAGTTCAACTAAAGAGCATTTAAGACATTGAGCGACCGCATACTGAAATTTCTGGTGCAGCATTCTCGCATTTTCACTCAATGCATCAAGCTTCGCTGGCTAACAAAACACGTTTCGGATTTCCAATTGTGTAAACACGGCTTGTTTTTGTGGCCTTTGACGGAATTCACAAGTGAACTGTTGGTTCCTGATTGTAATGCATGGTCCATCTTCCTGCTACAGTGACAGGTGTCAGAAGTTATCCTGTTCAAGAAGTTCGTGCCTTTATCTGCCCCTCTGATTACCTCATTCAAGTTCTTTCATTTCGAACTTCTATTGATCAATGCTCGATTACTGCCCCGAAGGTCACGAGATCGAATTCCGGCCGCGGCGGCCGCATTTCGATGGAACCCGTTGTACCTCGACTTAAGGGCACGTTAAAGAACCCCAGGTGGTCGAAATTTCAGGGGCCCTTCACTGCGGCGGCTCTCATAATCATACTGTGGTTTTGGGACCGTAGAACCCCAACCATTTTCATTGTTCCATCGATCAATCAACCTTCCACTAGCTTTTACACTCGCTCACCCGGCATCTCACAGAAATCTGTTTTGTACCACCCCGTATCTAGAAGGTTGCATTTCACGCAAAGCAACCACGCGTCTCCGCTTGGCGTCCGCATGACAAGGTCCATAACTCGACTTCCCGCGATCTGCCCCACCCTTCTCCCCACGTGTAGGGTAACAAACATGATAAAGTATATACGGTGAACATTCCTGCCTTTACTTCATTTTCCCTTCATGCAAGCGGCATGGCTCGCTGGTCAGCGCGCTCCCTTCGTTACTTCCGCTTTCAAGGAGGCTCGGCAAGCGTGCATTTTCCATGCCAGGGGCGTTGTGTTCCTCTTATCGCTGCTCATCTTCCTGCTTCCGCCTCATTTCCGCCTAACACAGCGATCCCCTCCCACCCGCCCCCGTTTGTATCCTCACCTTCCACTTCCCCGCATACTCTCCCTCGACCTTTCCCCTTTACCCTTCTCAACCTTCGCTACGCAGGTTCTCTATGCACCGTCGTCGTACACAATGGTGTTATGTTTATCTGCCTACTTCAACTTCGTGGAAGCGTTCGCTTTGTGTTGGCCTGGGTGCTTGGTGCTTGCGAAGCCGGAAACTCTCAAATATCGATGATGCGGTTGCCCAAGGGCGTATATCTTATCCAAGGGAGTATAGGATGAGTTTGAAATAGCGGAGGAGTGCGGAAGCTCCCTTTCGGGTGTGGTTTTGCGGTAATTCGCGTTCGATGGCGAACTGCATATTAGCTCTATTTGCCCGACACCGAACATATTTTGTTGAGCGCGAGTGGCCGTGTTGGCGAGGCTCACGCCGGTACAGTTCGTATGAACAACCGTTGTCCAATTGTGGTGGCGATCATCTTTTTAGAGACAGGGCGTTGCACGCATCACGAACGTTGCTTAATGACGGAAAGTTTGTGAAATCTACCCAGTTTTTTATACATGTAGTAACGTAACAAACCGCGCTTTAAGTTCTTGTTAAGAATAAGGCAAAGGGTCCCCTATGCATTCGCCTAAGACGACTCGAAGGTGGAAGCCGTATTCGTCTTTTGCTTCTTCTCATTCGATTGAACTGGCCACTGTGTACAGCGTAAGAGTATGGAAGGTCTTAAAAACTGCCATCAGTGAAATAAAAGATACGAAATTCGGCTTCGAGATTCTCACCGCCGCGTTCTTATGATTGGTCCACCGCATCAAGAATCTCTTAGTACAAGCACTGACTCGGAATATGCACTTCGTTCGTGCGCTGGCATACAATACCGCAGAAAGTTGCACACATCGCGCTGGAATGACTCAATTCTGCTTGATAAATGCTCGAGCGTATGTGTGCTAGAAAGTAAGGCTGCTTTCCCGTATCGGAAATCGTTGGAATATCACCGCCTTACTGCACAAGCACACTGAGGGCGTGTCTTCTTGGTGTTCTTTCAAAAGTTATCGACCGCATAACTTTTTGTTGAATGTTGAACAAAGTAGGTACAGCCACTTCACGTACGAATCTAAATTTGATTTGGGAGGAGTGATGTTTACTTAGTTTCTTTTATCACTGTGCCTTCTGATTTGATCGATGAATCATTTATGTTGGGTTGTTTCTATCTTTTCTGAGTGCACCAAATTATAACGTCGGGGTAGCACATGCCACGGTCGTCTAGTGGTTATGGTAACCTAATAAAATGCTTTGTTGGGCGCGTTGGTTCATTCTGTAATAGACTGAGTGCAAACGGACGGGACAAAAGAAGACAAGACAAGACGTGTAGTCCTCTTGTCTTCTTGTGTCCCGTCCGTTTGCGCTCAATCTATTACATATAATGGTTATGGTGCTCGACTGCTGACCCGAAGGTCTCGGGATCGACTCCCGGCCACGGCGGCCGCAATTTCGATGGAGGCGAAAATGCTTGAGGACCGTGTACTTAGATTTAGGTGCGCGTTAAAGAACCCCAAGCGGTCGAAATTTCTGGAGCACTCCACTGCGGCGTCCCTCATAATCATATCGTGGTTTTGGGACGTTAAACCCCAACAGTTATTATTAATGTCGGGGTACCAGAGGTTCTTGAAACATCGGAACGTTGCGTTTCTTACGTGCATTGCTATGCGTGCAACGTGTTACTGTTTTGCCAGCAACTTTTTCACTGTTATAGTTTTTATAAAGTTATTGATGCTCAATACCAGGCGCGTGTATAGTACTTCGTCCAAGTCTTCGTGCATTTTATACCAAGACTTCGCGAACGCTATACGGAGTTTCGCCAGGCCTAGACAGCTCCGATGCTTTAAAAAAAAAGTCGTCCGCGATATCTGCGTGGAGGGATTTCGCACGGACGGGTTGCATGAGGGATTTCGTACGGCTTTGTATATCGCAATATAACTCTTTTTCTCGTGCACGTCTCAGTCTTCGAAACGTCTCCCCCTTCACTCTCTTTTGCACCCGAACCTAATGTTGCACTTTACTCGTGACGCGGGAGAAATGCTACCCTCGCCTCGTCTTACTTGCCCGAGGCGTTCTTTGGTTTTGAAGGGGAGAACACCGGGTGCGAACAGCTTTCGGCGACGTTACTTGATGGACGACAAAACGAGCGTCTCGAGAGCGCCCAGCCTTTCATTTTATTTTCTGCGTTCTCGCGTTGAAAAGTTTGTGCGCTGCAAGTTATGTTTACCGCTCTTCGTAACGTCGTCCTCAGCAATGAAGAAAGTTTTGCACTCAACTATGCGAGTCTCTGAGAGGATGCTTTCGAAATCCCGTCGTAGCCTGGGAACCGGAAGTGACCAAATCAGATACAGAACGGATGACGCTGTTTTCCTTATTCGGTGCTGATTTTAAATACAAAGGAAAGTATAGCTAGCGTGCGTCGGCAGAAAGCTGCTGTATAAGTGAAAGACGGCAATTTGTCATACTCCTTAAGGCGATGGTGGGATGGGCGGGAAGGGTACGGTATCCGTGCAAACGCTGCGTTGCTTCTTTGTCGCTTACATACTATTTTTCCAAACTGACTTTAAAAGTGCGTTTAAACTTTCAACACGTTATACCAAGCACGAACGATATCAACAGAATCCTGCAAGGCTAATAATCAAAGACCCTAGCATACATAAATGCATTGACGCGCACGCTTCATGGGGCAGCCTTCGGTATAAAGGCATTCAGCGGCAATACACTTTGTGAAAGTGTATTGTTTTTGTCCAAAAAGGTGGAGAATGGCTAGTGTTACTACAGGACAATCATTCTCATGACACTAGCTTGGTCGCTGTATTGTCAAAAGGAGATCGTGACTTTATCTTCTAGGCAGCCAGTTATTTCCTTGTGTTTTCCATACGGAACTTATCCTTTGATGATAAGAAGTACCGCTCAGCTAAAGTATTTAGATAAGATTGTGCGACTTGAAGCAAGTGCTTCTTTATGCCAAAGCCCGGAGATACATGCATATTTTCCACCCACCTTTTCCCGCTCTCATAAGTTGAAACTTAACGTAAGCTTCCTCAGAGCTGAATGGAAAGGATCATATACTTGATGGTGCTTGTATTCGGCAACCGCTATGTCTATACGTCTATATTTCGTTCCCGTTTACAACGCGTTTTCGTGAGTTTTACGGCTCGAAGTTCAACGACCTGCCGCTTGTGACATCACGGGAAAACATTGATAGCTCAGCGGCAGATATCCTCCTCTGGCAGGACTTGCAGCCGCGCTAGGCATTTACGTGCTGGAAAGAGACATCCCGATGAAGGTGATACGCCTTTTCTTCCTTTCTCTTCGCTCCGTTCCTTCCGGCTTCGCCTTTTTATCGCCACTGAGAACTTCCGTTCTCCCGCTTGGAACAAAATCCCTCGCACCCTCGCTCATCATTGTCTTATGCCTTCCCTGCCTTCATGCACCTCCACCGAGCGCTCCCCAAAACCCCCGCTGTCCTTATCCTGTCAGCACCTAACGGTCGTCTTCCTGCTGGGGGATTTCCCCACGCCATAACAACCCCTCGATCCCATCAGCATTCTTTCCACTGCGTCATCTCTTTCTTATATAAACGTACGTACGCTACTCGTTTTCTTGTTTGCAAAACTTGCAGCGCCCGTTTCGTCCTCAATCCGACGTTTCTTTTGTTCTTAGTTACCCAAAGTTTCCCGAACGAACTGCAACGCGCAGGCGGCCGCGCACTCTTGATTCCCGGCTTGGATATCGGCTGCAGCCGTGGGACGGCGGCCTTCCCCTGGGGCGAACAGTGGGAGGAAAGCGTAGAAGCGAAGTAGGGGGGGGGGGGGGGCGCATTTCCGATATCCACAACGACGCGCGAGGTGGTGCTACTGTAGGCCGGCCTGTTACCGCTGGCGGTCTTACCAAGGCAGGGGACGTACAAACTGTAAGATAGGATGGGCAGGAGTGACTTGCTTGCTGCCTTCTCCTTTTTGCTCGAGCCGGGAGTTGGGGAGTTAATGGCATATACGTGATCCCTACCCAGCTTCCCGGGATCCCCTGTAGTGCAACTCCCGCCTCCTCGTGTTGTTTAACCGCGGTCGCAAAGACGCCATGCTGCGTCCTCTTAGCTCCGATCTCTGCACGTTCGGGGCGAGGAGGACCCTGTAACTATAGCATTAGGACCTCACCGTTTTGATTTATGACGCCGTTACGAGGTGATAACGATTCGACGAGCTTTGCGAAGCCCTTGCGGTCTATAGAATCGGTAAAATAATAGAAAGCGTGGAATATTAGTTTAGTGGAGTGTGTCGGCGTGGCCTGCTAATAATGTGTTCCATTTCATAGTAAGAATGATATTTTTATATTTACTCCTTGTCCATTTTATGATTAGACTGCGTTGGGGGTGCCTTAATATGAGCAGATCCGAAACATTTAGCGCATTGCATGAAGCTGAAACGCATGTAAGCAGCAAACTCGACAGCCAAAACACTGGTTCGGAGCGGGAATTTGCAGCGAAAGTGTTGCTACACTCACCCCCCCCCCCCTTATTTTCCCATGAAGTTATTCTATACAAGGTGTATACTGTTCGAATGAACCTTACGTAAGTATGGGGCCTACTTCAAATTTTGATTCCAACAATGATTTGTTTTGGGATTTCCGACATATTCTCCCTCCGAGAGAATGCTCATATTTCGGCCCTGCTGTAGAATGCGTACGTCAATAAGTGTCGGCGAAGTCTGGGAACATAGTGCACACAGAATTTACCATAAGCAGAATTTCTACATGGTGTTCAACGGTAAGCGAGACGTATTTTTTGGCTCATTCACATTCATCAAATCATGCTTATGATGATGTGCCTGAATGCTGACATAGCTGTAAGCCTGCGTGCGAAGGTGTGGAATCAGAACACGCCTACACACTTAGATAATTTTGGTTCACAAACGTGTGCTGTCTTTTTATTTCTGTTAAGCGACGCTTTTTCAATACTAAAATACTGCCTTCGATGGTTAGCACGCGCTTCCATGAGGTATTGTTCGCCATTTGGTTCAACAGTGTTACGTCATCACAGCAAGAACGATTCTGAACGCCAGCCATTATTCCTCCACTGCTCTTTTCGGTGCCAGTCACCAAAGCTCGCGTTTATTTATTCATGTTGAACGCGCTGTTACTTCTCCGATCCGCATGTACTTAGATATTCCGCATGCATTTTGAAAACTCGCGCGCGGAACAGTTTGGCGCCCGAAACAATCTTCGTTATGCAATTTATGCTCGTTGCAACAATTTGCGGTTGCTGCATCCCAGGTGCTGCTACATCTTTCACCGGCTTGAACTCCTGGAAACTATGCGCGCATTATCGACCTACGTTTGGTTCACACAAGGCGTGTTTTCCTTCGCAAGCAACAATGAAGGCTTGAGAAAGCACGTGGACGTTTTTCATTCGTGAGGTAAAATGCATGCTTCCGTGTTTTCATTCACTCACCGTTTCAGGGACTGTGGCTTTCGAAAGCGTAATCTTTTACTTCCTTAGAGGCCACTCGTTGAATACGCCTTGCAAACTCGTCGGCTACAATTAACTACCATACGTGTCGTGAAGTAATAATTCGAGCGTCGATTAGTGAATCTTAGTTATTTGACTATTTGCAGCGCGATATTGACATTTCTGGACGTTCACCACAACGGACAGTTTTTATTAGAGGAATTTTTCTCTTTACCTCGAATATAAGAGTTCTAGGCAGTATGTTTAAGAATTATGGGCAGCATTAAAAAAACAATATTTCCAGCGCTTCGCTTGTTCTGTTTCATCTGTGTTTTTCTACGCTGTTTTTAACCTTTAAACATGTATCCCCAACGTGCCTCAAGAATTACTCTTCTGCGATACATTTGTCTACCTTTGGCGCTTGAAACAGAGGCATATTGAACAGCGCCTATAGTTGTTGACATTGCATGGTAATATGCCCTTTCGAAAAAACATGCCTTGTCTTAAAAAATAAGTATGCATCGAAGAAGCAGAAAGTGGAGGAGTTACAGGTTTCTTGTTGTTGCCATGGTAGCGCAATGCCTTGTTTCGTGAAGCGCAAAACGGGACCCAAAAACTCGATTCAACAACTGAGTGGAACCCATCGCACGGCTTATAATTATACCGCTTATGCAAATAAAGCCATCGTCCGACCCACCTATTCCGGGGAGCGCGCCCCCGTGCGGCAATCATCTTCTCGTGAGACTGAAATGCACGTTTCGGTGAGAAACGAGTCATTTAAATGCAAATCATTTCGGAGATGGACGGCGGCGTTGAGCCTAATTTATACAGACACTGGCAATGCAGGATCTACATCCTGGGCAATTTAGTCGCGAGCTTTACCGTGGTAAACGTGTCTGTTCTTCACTGCCGCAGACGCGTGATGCCCGTTACTCACCGTGATGTGTGTGCTGTATCACTATATGGCTTCGTACCTCACGTACTGTACTCAGAAAGGGCTTAAGAAGAGGTAGCTTCTTGTTAGCTGCGGCGTACTTGCTAACTGAACAAGGTTTATTTTTTGCGAGTGCTCGTGTAATGTTTTTTTGAATTAGCGGAAATATTAAGGACGGAAGCAAGCGAAACTTACAAGCAGGAATAGAAGACTTGAAGGCTCTAAACTCCTGAGAAATCATTTTGTTATATCCGCAGAAGCTTTTTTTATGTTCAGGGAAAAGAAACGAACAAATAAATAGACTAACACTTCTCATAATGCATGCTCTAATTTTACCGAATAGATAAATCACGTTTCTTGGTTGGCTGGCACATGTACAATGCCCTCTAGTTTTGTTGCCTGTTGCCTGTTTTCCGGTGCGACACCGGAAGTCTACAAAGACCTTATTGGACTTTCTTGCGATGAAGTGACCCATTGGATAGGCTATAGTCAACCCTCCTTGGCTACAGTACTCTCCATCCCCACCTTATTTTTTCGCGCGCCTGCTCTTTTCTCCGAAGCTTATTTCCGTTTCTCTTTCCCCTCCCCTTAGGGTAGCAAACTGAATGTTATAATTCTGGTTGACCTCCCTGCCTTTCCGTCATTTTTTAAAAAAACTCTCTCCCTCTCTTGTTTCTACCGAGCATTATGTTTTTACATACGTTCCAAAACACGCACTTTAGCAATATCTTATCTCCTTCTTCGTGTTTGTCGTGCTTCTTTCAGTCAAACCGAGAGAGACAAAACTTTTTAAAATCAAAATAAAGACAACTCTTCCTCATTGAGTGGAGCCATGAGTCCAAGACTCCATTGCCTTTCGCGACTCTGCGAGCCCGCTGGATCAGCTGGGAGAGCCAGCTGAACGGCGCAGACTCCCCAGGGGGAGCGGTAGGGTTGGGAAGTAGGAGGAGCACCCTTTGGAGTTAGAGCCTTCCCACGCACAGTGATAGACTGTGCGTGCGGACCCACGCTAGAGACAGTAGGAAGTCTTACAGGGGGGGGGGGGGGAGGGGATGAAAGAGATTAAGCAGGTAGATGCGATGGAATGAATTTCTCTGCCTAGCTGCATTCTTTTTCATAGCAAACGTCACGACTCTACCGACCAGCTCGAACCGTTCAGTATAATTTTTTCTTTCTATCTCTCCAAGTATTCGACAATCCAGTGTGTTAAATAATTAAGTCCATTTTTATTAGAATGTACGACAGAATCTCGTTTAAACACGGCACTGATAACTTATGATTCGTTGTTCATTATCGTTTTTACCAACTAAACATTGGCCATCGTGATAACGTTGTCTGTTTTTATTGCCACAAGAGCTTATCATTTGCGAATTACTTCCGTTGAGAATATATACAAGCAGCCAAGAACGAGCGAACACGGGAAACGGTGAAGAAGACAGGAAAGTGTCGAGACACTCTGCTGGTAAGGTTAGTGCCCTAGAACGCGCCGTCAGCGCAGCGCTTCGCAAGATACCCGTCCACTCAAAAGCCGCGTTCCAAAAGTGCCACTTTATTCTCGACCACTCCTTACATAACCATGAAGGCGCTACTTGTCAGTCATATAATTTCTATGCGCCCTCTACAGAAAGCGGCTGGTCTTCACCGCTTCCTGTGTTCGCTCGTTTTTGGCTGGTTGTATGCAATGCAATGCAATGCACCAACCTCAATGCAATGCACCAACTATCCCAACAACGTGTTATACTAGAACCACTCCTACTACGCAGAGCGTTTTGAACGCGTGATATTTGGATAAGAATTCAAAGACGTTCTACCCAGCACTCCTTCGTAAAGTTTAGTTTTCTAAATGGCAAGAAAGGAGAGAAACAAAACGGGACTCTGGCAGACTGTCCTCACACAATACCCGTGGACTTTGGTCACTCAGCTCCGTGTGAGAAAATTAGCATTCCCTGGAATCTCTGCGCCTTTCCTACTCTCCCCGCAAAGCCTGCGCGTCAGTCTGAGGAAGGAAGGTCCGAGTCTGCCGCACCTTATACGGCCAAATGAGTTTGGCGACGAGGATTGGAAAGGTGCGCGGAAGGGAACTTACTTTGCCGGAGTTCCTAAACGACTTCGTGTGGAGCATTGGGGCTCGCAGCCGTCACCGCGAACGTCGCCGCAAAGAAAACGGGCGGTACCTCATTTGACCTGCTGCATCGCGATTGTCCGAGGCCCTTAGTCCGGAAGTCGTCGGCACTTTCTTCTGGGAGATTGGGACGCGCAATTAGGGACGACGGTCTCGTTCTTCGCCAGCCTTCTCTGCGAGTCGATGTACTTTTGTATTTACAGAAAAAGGACAGAAGAGAATGCGGCTGGGGGAGAGTGGAGCGCAAGAGAGTAACTGACGTTTCGGCCACGGGTCTGGTTCAATTTTTTAATCTAACAATTCTTTTTCGCTTGTGCGTCAAACCACGCCCTTTTCTCGTAGCTCCGAGATTTCTTGGAGGGACTACTGGAGCACATACCCAGAAATGTGACTGTGTAACAATGTAGTTCTAGTGACGTAGAGAGCGAGAGAGAGAGAGATAGAGATAGAAAAGTACAGGGGCATTAATCTACACATGTTGGCGCGATAACGTCATGGAAAGCAGCAAAAAATATGGGAACCACAGTTGGACGAACTAAGTCATGGAGGTACCGTCGCTTTCAGCTGAATCAACCTTTCCCATTCACTCAGCATTGCAGTTGGTTTCATGTTCTGATGGAACATAAACATAGGCGGGCGCACACAGGGGGCGGGGGGGGGGCTGCCCCTCTGAGTCGCCTAAGAGAGGGGGGCGCGAAATCTGCCTCGTACATTGACTTAGTAGAGGAGGGGGAGGGCGCTGCGATGGACCTTCACCCCCCCCCTGATGGGGAACCCTGCGCACGCCTATGAACATGAAATCTGGTTTCGGCAATGGATGATTACGAGGCAAGAACTTTGAAGGCTGTCGTTACGGGGACAGGTGAATCGTATTTTACAGTATCAGGAGCGTTTAAAAAAGAGAGGAATAATGAGGTTCTGGTATTCACTGCACTCATACAGAAATTGACGGACCAAAGGCCGTAACACATATTCATACACATGTGTGCCTATTTTGCCTGTTGAATCGGTGGGCATTTTGGAGAGGCTGCGACCTCGCTTCTCTGGCTGGGCGTTCCAAGACTGATGTCAAGATTAAGCGTTCGGCAGAAGTTGCAAGATTTGTTGAGGAAATACAGTAATTGCTCAAGAGGGCATTTGTTTTAGACTCTTCTTTTCCGGTAAGACAATACCGGTCGCTTGTATATGAATCAATATCATTCGGACAGCATAGCTGAAAGAGACGACTGTCATTTGAGCGTGCGTCCGTGAAACAGTGCCACAACTGGAGGGCTGTGAAAATTGTATTGGAGGGCAGAGGTACTGCATAATAGATTTCTGTATTCAAACGAAGACGAAAAAGAACGTTGTCACAGTGTTCATTCTTTGAATGAATTAATGAATGTTTGCAATGTTCTGCGCACGGTTTTTCCTTGAAATGACGTGCTACACATTCCGTGAACGGATTAGTAAGCAGTGTTTGGACAAAAAAAATATCAAAGCCAGTTGCACCCTAAGTGAGAGAGAGAGAAAGCCACAAGAGGAGAGAGGCAAGAAGGTTTACACCCCAAGTGAAAGCTGTACAAACTGCGGAGCATTCGTTGGCCTGTGTTTTCCTTGTCTTTATCTTGTGTTTATCTGATCTTTTCTGTTCTTTTGTGTTCTTTTCTTGTGTTTATCTGCCTTTTTCTGTTGTTTTTGTGGGATTATGGGATATTTTACATCCCCTTCTGTTCTTGTGATTATCTGATTTGTTTCGCGATTGCCTATATTTTCTGTTCTAGGGTCTCCTTTCTATTGTTTTTCTACTGTTTGCTGCTCCGAACGCGGTGCGTCTAACTCCCGTCGCTGGCGTTTCGCCTGCGCTTCTCTCTTCCGTAGATCTGTGCCTCACTCCCGACGCTGGCGTTTCGCTGTCGCCTCGCTGGCTCGGACATACGACTTAGCCCTTCGGTGACGCTGACGTTCACGGGCAAGCAAGCGCTTGCGTTCCAAACCTGCAGCCTGCACGGCTTACGTGTGTCAAACGAGGGACCTGTGTAACACCAACGTGAGACGTGAGACGACGACAGAGCGGTCCCTTGAACCTCGCCGCAGTAACAAAAAATTCAATGCCTAGAAAGTTTCTGTAATCGCCACGTTCTCTCTATCGTTTAATAGCCGGGAACGCTTCCGCAATGAGTTCGCGCATAAAATCCTCTCAGGAAGTTCTGTTATCGACCCGAATTCCGCGTGGATAATACTCCATTGACCGGACACACCTTTTACGATACCACATTAAAGATTTGGATGGCAGCGGCTGATCCCCGGTCGTGATGTAATGCCCCTTGGAAAGGTAATCTCGCGAGCATCCGACGGTTTATTGCTTAGGGCGCCCACTTCCGTGATCAGTCGCGGCTTCCGTTAATCTTTGATTCCTCCCGTCTACGTCTCGGCGTGGACTGCTCAATAACCCCATTAAGTATGCATTTATGACTTCTTGTGGCGTAATAGCTTGAACAGAATCATTACTACGGCTTTGTTGTTAATACAGTTGAAATGCTCCTTCCTTCGAACATATTTTGATTACGTAGATAAACTTGTTCTCATCGATTTTGTTAAGTTATCAAAATTCTTTATCGATAATTTTAGGCATACCCTTCATATTGTCTTTCCCGGTAGCGCTGCGTCTTCTAGCCAGTGACTGATACCCCTCTCACACGGCAAATCTGACGTCCTTTACAACGAATGACATTATGCGAAATTAGTGTCATTTTACCTGCCTGCTGTCACACGACGAAAATAAATATCGTTTTAAAATTATATCTATTACCTTAGCCCTCCTGAGTCGTGACTTTAGGAGAAATAAAAATCTATCAAAAGCTTGCATATAACGTGCGTGTATCCATAAAGATAATTTTTTATCACTAAAAAGCTGCTCCAAGATATAAGTGCAGCTGTTTAACTCAATGTCCTACAGCTGCACGACACAAACTAAGTCAAGCTCCTAGTCAAGCCAAGAGCCGTCGCTCCTGGTCAAACCAACATGTCAAGCTCCTAGTCAAACCAACATGGCCGACGATATGGCGGAGCGTAGGAGCACGACTGACGCTCCGGTTGCGCAGAAATGAGACGGCGGCAGCTAATCCGTCTAGTCAGCACCTTGATGACCAAAACACGGGCAATCCGACCATCAACACCCGCGATCCAGACAACAACAGAGCACAAATGAAACACGGTAGACGTGCAGCCCGTCCAGCTGCCTTAGCTGAGTAGCTTTCTTTTTGAAGCTTTCGCACGTACTATTACGTCATTAAACCAGCAATTAGTTAATCTAGTAAAGAATACGTTATTTACGAATTACAGCAGTTACATATACATAAGTCAATAGCCATCTCCTTAAAAGATCCCTGGTGTCTAGACTACGCATTTCGGTCAGAAATCGAATGCGAATGTGTTTCGTGAGCTCATTGCACAGAAAATGCCGTTTTCATCGAATGGCGTTAGTCTACCCGTGTTACAGCAAACAAATGACATTACAAACGAATGACATTCGCTGTAGATGACACTAGATTTGCCGCGTGCAGGAGTATAAGAGTTCCTGCTTTGCGAAAGTTTTGTGCTGTTGGACCGAATCGAGGTGTGTCTTTTTCAGATGTGTGCGCACATTAATCTTTCTCCATCTGTAACGAACGATGGTTTGCTCGGAAATTTTGTACTCGCCAACAACTCAGTACCAGCAACATTTCACATTTCGACGTGGCAGTAAGCTTTACACGGGGTGAGCTTTCGTTGGAAGGAATGTCGCAGTAACAATGAACAAATGTTGGTTTTACGTGTTGCGAGCAGCATTAACACAGGGGCCTAAAATGGGAACTCAATTTGGAAGCCACTTTTCCCAAGCACTACTAGTCTTCTTCCAGCAGGTTTCCTTGTTGAAAGAGTTGTTCGAGGTTGAGTTGCTTTTTCGTTCAATAACCTGTTATTTACCATTGTTTGCACTGTATATGCGATCTCTGAGCCAGCAAGTCACATTAAGTTACGTTATAAAGAAAACTTTTTTGAACGTTGTTTTTTTAAGAAGTTTGCGCAATCCAACGTGAATAGTAACACTAGCAAAGTAAAGCTCATTGGCGATCTAGCGGTAAACGAGAAGAAAAATTACGGCACTACCTTTAAAACCTCTGATTACGTTGTATTGCTTTGATAGCTAACACTAGGCTATATTAAACAAGGGTAGCCAGGGCGAGCTGACATTTGCGAACAATTACAGATCAGTTAGCGGACACTGGCTAACAATATTCAACAGTTAGCCTACCTTCGCCAGTGCTGGCGTGTTGCATGTAGACGCGGTACACCCTAATGTAGAGTCCCTTGGCTCTTTTTCGTGGGTCCTACTTGTCACGTATATGACTTTCTTTAGGGAGATGCGTGAACTATCTTAGATCATTGTACTCTCTTCGGAGAGTCGCGGGACACAAAAGAATCTCTTTAGAGAGAATCAGATACGTGGAACATCAGGACTCACCGAAAACACTAACACATACCGTACTTTTTTTAGGGTGTAGGCTTCACAAAGCAGGCTTCAGGCAAGGCTTTTAGACAAGGCTTCAGACAAACAGCACACTTCTTTTCAAGTTGCCTCTCCGAATGCTCACGAATTAAACATATGGTTTGGTTTAGGCGAAGATGTATGACAGCGGTATTTTGGGCAATGGTTTCCGAGTTATTCTAACGGTCAACGCAGTCTTTGTGTAGCTGCTTTTCCGGTCGAAGCTACAGAATTGTTCGCTTCCCGCCGTGGAAACCTATTTGCTCGCTCTGCGTGCTGCTTCTGGAGAACTGCCAATACACGACGGCGACACGGTTTTGCGTCGTCAGCACATTGGTGGCCCCGAGCGCCATTAGGGAATCGCTAGCTGAGGCGTAGTTGACCTCGCACGGCTCGCCTCCTCTACACGCCACCTCGCCTCAGGAGTCAATCGATGCTGTGCAAGCTAGAAGAAAGGCCCGCCGCCGCCTTCGGTCTGGAAGGCTCCGCAGAATACCACGGTCCGGCTTGCGCTGTTAAGACTGCTCACACTCCGCGAGCGGTAATGTGCTTCCTTAGTTATTTGGGAGCACTGGCGCGTGATTGTTAGCGCTTGGTGAGAGCGATAGCTGCGCGTGTGTGACGTGGATGAGGATGTGGGGAGTACTTACGTCACGTGCTTGCTGTTACCTGCGTGCTCTATCGCTACCACTCGATCACATGGCCTGGATGTTAGGGGTCTTGGCATGTATTCCTGTTGCGTAAAGCAGCGAAATGAAATGGTTTTAATTGTTCATGTGCACCTCAATAATATTAGTCCAGCCTACGCTGATCAACTCCTTTTTATGTGTGTGTGTGTACTCAATTGATCTTCATTTCTTTTTGTTCCGATGCTGCTTGCGGTGCTGTGAGCGCGGGTATAATGTAAATAGCGCGTTGTTCTCAAAATAGCAATACATTTTTTTCCCTCTTTTGTCGTTTGACTATATTCATAACGTGCAACTTATGCACAATGTATCCCAACCAATTTGGTTTCGTATTACAAAGTTCAGGTATATCTTTGAACGCTACTGCCATTTGAGAGCATGAGTAGACCATGGTAAGCGTTTATTGTCTTATATACGAAACGCGTGTTCTGCGCTGTTTAACTCGCATTATTGACTTGAGGGGTGGCTTTTCATTCCAGATGAAGCGTAAATACGTCTTCTTCGCTTTAGTTTAAATATCCATACATTGCCAGATGTGATATTCATGTACGATTTCAGCGTAGTTAATGCATAAAAATGGCTGTGGTTACAGCACACTTACTTAACACGTTTTAGGTAGTCTAACGCAGACGTGATCCACACTTTGGAATTTATGAGCAGATCCCACCAGCCAACTTCCTTTGGCGGTAGAGTGCGAGGGATTTTTTGCCCCTGTAGAGCGTGCTTCACCCTAGGAACAACTGTGTTGCGACGTAGCCAGCTTTCACACAACGAGTCTCGTGCCTTTAACACCGTAAAATCTCGAGCAAGCGCCCCCCTCTTTTTTTCTGGATATTTGAAATATCGGCCGATCACCGAGCAAGCACCCCCACTACCCTCCCGCCGTTTTTACTGCTTCATACAGTGTTTTTATTGCTTGACGAGGGCTGATAATGGCAGTGAATACATGTCTATTCAATAACGCATTTCAGTGGAAGCACGCGCGGCTCTTACGTCGCCATCTTGAATTCTGATCCGTGACCGAGCGAGGACCCCCCCCCCCCCCTCCAAATCTTGTCTGATTATCTTTCACCGTAGGGAGGCGCTTGCTCGGAATTTTACGGTAGGTTTATGTGTTAACAGTTGTTTAGTGACTCAGAACGTAGCATTATTGTCATGTAAACTGTCGCGTATCCTGCGTCAGCTTCAGAAAAATCACGCCCAAGCACTCCACACAGATGGTTAAGTAGCGAATCTGGAACGTGCGGCCCCAGTATTAATTACTGGATTAATCCGAACGGTTCTTTATAGTCTTTCTCAGTTATTGATTATGCCTATCCAGAAATCTTAATGTTCATTTTTAAAAATTTTTAGTTGACCAGTGGTGAGCAGTGGGATTTGCCCAATTTCTCAGACGCACACGCTCTAGGATTTTTGCGTACACAGAAAGGACTAATTTTGCTTTCGCCTAGCCATATGCGGCATCGCTATAGAAGTCCTTCGCCACTTGGCTATGGATCGGCTGACGGATTCACGATCTCATAAGATTAGCGAATAGCAGTCTTAGAAAAGGTGAAGTTCTGGTGTGAGATCACGTGTTGTCATCCGTATTCCTGGCGAGCGTATCGACCCATTTTTAAGTGGTAACGTATTTTCAAAAAAACAATACCTACATGTTTTCCTTTCAGCATCATAATTGGGGCTTGGAACACTGGAAAGTTAGTCTAGCATTCGGTGCCAACCTACGCGCGAGCGAATACGGAAACCAACTTCAGTGACTCGCACAGGATGCACTGCGTGACTCGTTTCCTGTCGTAGATTAGGTCAGACTCCCACGCACTATCTGCCAGCATGAGCGGGTGAGTCGACACGGACAAGGCGACGCCACGAAACATGTGAACAGCGTGTCGAGGAAGTGTGGCTGCCCAGAAAACTGGCCGAACTCGTGGAGAGCAGCTCGGCGTGACACTCTTACTCTCCCGCGACATATGTACCGCGTGCTGCCACAATTATCCAGTTGCAGTTTCTGGAATCGCAACGATAGCTGCTTTTGTCGCGTTCTGCGAAGGTCCGATGAGCGAAATAACCGCTCTTTACACGAACATACTGAATGAACAACCACGTAGGTGGTTACATTTTTGTAACGTTACCTTCACTGGCCGAGCCGGAACGGTTTCGCGTGCGCGTACAAGAGCCGTGCGGCGCATGCGCGAGGAGCAGTGATGTCACACAGCTGGCGCACCGGAACGCTGGAACACTAACGCCATGAGCTCGTGGCTGATCGCTATGGTTAAGGCCTGGGCAAGTTGGTTCATTGTGCAAAGAAGGGAAAACAGCGCTGAATTTTAGACTAATACAAAGGGACGTCTGTCTTCCTTTGCATTCGCCCACAATTCAGCGCTGTTTTCCCTTCTTTGAAGCTGGGATCGTTGCGACACCTGGCGGAGCAGATGTCAGCTAGGCCCTTCTTTCTACGTGGCTTCCGAGATCTGCTCTGGCAGCGTGACGAAGCAAATTTAACCCAATAAGTACATCTGGGAACACCAAGGCCGAGGTGCGAGCGCCAGTGCCACAAACAGGCACCTGAATCAAGGATTAGGATCGTTTCCAATTTGGATATTCTTATCCTTCTTATGTTGCCCCTCGACACGATGCCTCAATCAAATATCTATAGTCGGATACAACTTAAGAAGTCAGGAGAGGCCCCGCCCAGACGACCGAAGCGCGGCAGCCGATCGCCTCCGCGACTAAAGAAATAGTCCCACTCATGCACGCACCGATGTTCTCCGAAGGCGGAGCCACCGGCCGTCCCGCTCATGACGTCAGTCCCGAGTGCGCGCCCGTTGGTGCAGGCTTGTGTTCATCCGCCTTTGAGGAGGAAATGCCGCTGACTTGTAAAGTTGTATCCGACTATAGTCGTGCATCCTGCGTATAATTTTGCATCCTGCGTAACATTTTTTGTGTACTTGTATTTGGTTTGTATATTATGTAGCGTAAATTGCCTACGTGAAAAGTACAATGTTGATGGGACTCTTTTTTTTTCTGTATTGCTTGATAGTTAATGTAATGAGCGTTCATAGTATCTGTACATAGTGACCATCTGCTATGGTGTCTGTAGAGACTGGCAGTAATGTAAATAAATAAATAAATAAATAAATAAATAAATAAATAAATAAATAAATAAATAAATAAATAAATAAATAAATAAATAAATAAATAAATATCTTTTAAAACATTGTGCAGATGGTGTCGTAAGGTGTGACGAGTGTCGCGAATTGTGTCTTTTGGTAGCTACGCTTGTGCGACCGATGCGAACGTACCGCACTGATCTTCTCCATGAAGAAAGCAGATACAACTGCAGCAATCGGATTTGGGATGACGTAAAATGAGGTGCTCCCTGTATAAATGTAGACGGGCTAATCTGTTTCGACATAGCTTGACATTGGTTGATATCGCTAGACAGGTCACGCGGCGTTGCGGCTTACGTGCCACACGGGGGGAGGAAACAACAGCCGTTCGCCATCAGCGATTGGCGTCACGGCCTGAATAGCGAATGAAGGGCTCCGGGAGCTTCGATGATTCCCAGCTGTCGTTTGGCCTTCTCACGCTTCTCCTTTGCTGACGAACGTTGTGTTGGGGAAACTTGCTGGTGATTTAGCCGACCGATGTTTACCCTAGTCTGGAGGGAATCGCTAAATGGAAAGTTCTATTGCTCGTTACAGACCGAGCGGAGGAACACGACATCAGCGAAAGACGCGAGAAAAGGGGGCGGTGAGCAATGTTTCACGTTTGACAAGCAATAAAAAAACTGATGGACGTTTTCGTGACGTGCATTTTCTTTGAATGGCCATTTTAGCACAAAAAAGGAGGTGGTTGAAAAGGAAAACGAAAGAGACATGTTGAGTTGTGTGTGTGCGTGCTCTCGTCTTCAAGGTGAAGATCATGTAAGACCGTGCTACCGATCTTAGTTTCTTGTTTGGTAGACACTGTGAAAAAGAACGAAAGAAAAAAGTAATATGAAAGCTTTACTTGACAGCGCATGGCAAATAATAAGACCTTCTTACCCCCGTCGTCTTCTCGCGTTATTTTACAACTCCATCGGCGAATGGTATGCCCTGGAGCGCGCACAGACTGCCACTAGCTGCTGTGTTGGCCCGCCTTCACGAAAGAGCCCTGTCGGAACAGTCAGTGCTAGAATGCCGTCCCGGGCTGTCTTCACGCCGGAAATCAATTAAGGCCTTACTGAACATTTTGCTTACCAGTGGCCTATTGAATAGGCTATAGTACTCCCGCTCTACAGCTTCCTTTTGTTTATATTTATTTTATCGCACGCCTGCTCTTCTCTCCGCTTTCCTTTCCATCTTTCTTTCCCTCTCCCCCTCTTCTTAATGTAGGGTAGCAAACCGGATGCTACAATTCTGGTTGAATTCCCTGCCTTTCTCTCGGTTTATTACCTCTCTCTCTCTCTCTGGAGCACAATGTTATGTTTAATTGAAATACGATAAGTAACAAAAAGAAAAAGTTTTTTTCTGAATGCCCTGCGCATAAAGGAACGTCTATAATCGGCAGACGCTTAACTAAATAAATCACTGATAGTTTAAAGGTGCAGCAAACAATGGTAAACATCAATATATCTGCTTTTCGAGCTTGCGGAGGTATATAACCAGTGAGTAATCTGTTGGATACGTACGAAAGTGTCTATAACGTATGTAAGCGCCCGTAATTAAGGACCGGCTGGCTTTCGTTATTCAATTTCTTTTTGCCTGGATAACGTGAGCCTGTCGCTGTAGTCTGAGCTCGGACTCCTACGCGTTGGCAGGATCACGTGATTTTGGACGATCCCCTCTTCACTCGTGCGTCTTCTTCGAGCCTATTGTTGAACACTGGAGTAATGAAACGCTGGAACTCCTGTATTTAGGTATTTAGCAATTACACCATGGCCCGTCAGCCGCCGTTGTGGTCTAGTGGTTACGGTGGTTGACTGCTGACCCGAAGGTCGCGGGATCGTATCCCGGCCGCGTCGGCCGCATTTCGATGGAAGCGAAATGCTCGAGGCTCGCTTGCTTAGATTTAGATGCACGTTAAAGAGCCCCGGGTGATCGAAATTCCCGGAGCCCTCCACTACGGCGTCTCTCGCAATCATATCGTGGTTCTGGGACGTAATATCCTCACTATAATTATTACCATGGCCCATCGAAAAAGCGGAGAAACCGCCTTTTCCAACCTCCCCACAGTGATCGGCGTATATATATCGCAAGAAAACAGAATAGAAAGGTGATTGCAATGTTTACTGCGGCTGTCATGGTATTAGGCTATGAAGCGATAAAGCGTGTTATGCAGTCGTCATATACTATACTGATGTGTTTCGAGCTCATGCTTTGTTTGAATACAGCTGCCTAAATACACTTGGTTGACGCCTTTAGACTAGTAGCGTAGCGTTAAAACGTTCACTGAGAAAATATAATGTTTAATATTGTCGTGCATCATGTCGAACAGGTATTGAAAAAAAAGTGTAGAAGTCAGTGGAAAAGAGCATCTGCTATGCGTGTGCGGTGGTATGAAAGAGATAAAAGAATGTTGCCCGCAGAAAAACCGGCGTTGCTTTTCACACTACTAAGACACTGCGTCACCCTTTGCGACAGTTGAGCCATTCAAAAAGATCGACTGCAAAGTGTTGTTGCCCTAACGAGGAAAAGTGCAACTGTGGAAGCGTTGGCTATGGCGACATCTATTTATCATGGAGCGCTGATAACGGGATATTTTCATCTTGCTATGTAGTACTTTTGCCTTGATATAAGGGTAAGATTTATTGAATTCTGCATTTTCTATTCTGCATATTTTCTGTTCTGACTATTCTGCGCACCTCTGTGTGACTGAAGTTAATAGCCTATAACAATGAAAAGAAACGTATCTTGGTTAAAACGATTATGCACAAACGCGGTACATACAAAAAAAAAGGGAGAGAGAAAGTGGCAGCTCCTCTATGTGGTCGCAGCTCCTAAAAAAAAAAATCACGCGCGCCTTGCAGGACCTCAGTAAAGTTTTTCAACCTACGAACCAACCGCCCAAACACTGCGTACACCTTGTTAACCAGCGACGCTGAAATATGCGGCTACGTGTTTATGACGAGTTGGGATCTGTCGAAGTGTCTACCGGGTTGTACCTTCTGATTTCTGTCACCACATTTGAGAGATATGTGCTTCAAATTTTGCCTTTGGTGACACTAGATTAAAAGAAATTAAGAACACCTAAATGATTTTGTGGGTAGCGATTCATGCTGCAGAAGGTTTCATCCCTACCTATATAGGCTGACAGAATCCGAAGAGAAACTATGGTGCACGCGCGGCGGGTCTTCGAGGTAGCGTATGCTGGCATTGCTTCTTGATTATAGTTTCTGCGCACTCACGCACAACCACATTTTTTTCACCTCCTAGCCATATGCAGATTCTCTGTAAAAAAGAAGCTAGAAAAAAATAAAAAAACGATAAAGATGGTGCATGATCACTTACAGGAGAAGCGGCGACGACGCCTTCATTAGCAAAGATAGTGGCAGCCCGTGTTTAACCGCCACGCAAGAACATTTCCTGGGTGCTCGCTTGGATATGCCGGAGAGCGAGCAAGTGGAGATCTAAACGCGTAGATATACGACCCGAGGCGGTCGCTGTTAGCTTGGCGCACCCGCTTTTAGCGGTAGCGTCCCGGAGCAAGCAGGCGCGGGGTCCCATTTCAATAATTGCGTTACGGTGCTCGGCACATGGCGCCCTTTGTCTTTGGCGGTGCATAAGGAAGCAGTCGAGCATCCGGAAAGAAAGCACGCAGAAGTGGAACACTGTCTACGCAGAAACCTTCTAATTGAAGACTGTAGGCCCTGATTTTCGCTTTCGGGTAGGAAGTATGCAGCTGCCCTTTGGGGACGAGGAATTCTAACGCTCGATATTTCAACGGTGGTCTACGAGCAGTTTATCTCAGCGGGAATCTACACTCTTCCGCCTACTTTCCAGACATAGGCGTGATATCTCTGCAAACATTTTACGCCTAAATAGAATCATGATCCAGATGAGATGACAAAATGTACAGAATAGTCTTTCAATATATTTACACGAGTTACTTTTGACAGCGGAGATGTCTAAGCTGGTCGTAATCTGTTCAGCGCAAACAAAAAATTTCGCGCCGCGATGACGTCCCCACGCGTTGCCGGTTCCACAGCTGTGCGCCTGCTTCTCTAGCCCATACACTGCTCGGCGCGCCACCAGCCCGCCTGCCTCGACACTGCGCACAACCGCTCGGTCGCGCCAGACGTGACGTCATGGCCAACTGCTTATGCGCTCCTTCGTTCTCTATAATGCCGTTGCGTGGCGGCGGCGCGCAGCGCCAGATGGGGACATGGAAAGACCGAAGAAGGTTCGCTCTGCCGATGAGGAAGCCGCTTACCGGGAATAAGGGCGCGCTGCCAAGCAAGACTGCTGGACTTGATCGGTTTATAGTAGTCCATGATGTCGTACGGCCGAAACGGCGAGAGGCGACTGTGCTGGACTCGACTGGAACTGGGTATTACTTCGTATAATTTAGCGTCACCTGGAATCATTTCGTATACCTTTGCATAACTTCGTGTGGCCAGCCCCAGCTATAAAAACCGACCAGCTGCGCTATGCCTGTGGCCTTGCGCAGCTAGTGAAAGTTACGCCCTGCTTTTCTTTAGGGTATACATAAAAAAGTAATGTGCAAAAGTACGTTTCACTAACGTAACCACTTTCATCTGGAACTGTGTCCTATATATACAAGTACGCATTCATAGGAACATTGTTCTACCTGAAGTTATGTTTGAGTATGGAAGGCATATTCTAGATAAATGGCTGTCCTACTGGAAATGTTCGTATAGCGGCGAAGCTCTGTGCGTTAGGGCACGTCCGGAAATGTCCGTTGTCTGCCGGCAAAAGCGCATGTGCCACAGAAATGGGGGAAACCCCACTACTCACCACTGGTCCCTTAAAAATGAAGAAGGTAACACGCGGGCGACAAACACCAATTAAGATAGTGCATGAAACGCTCAGCGCATGCGGAGAGAGAGAGACAAGACAACGTACGTCGCGGCAAGAAGACTCAGTGTTTTCAAGTGGAAAGCTTTAAAGGAGTCTTTCTGGACAGGATTTAGTTGCGTGATGTGTGATTGGCGATGACTCGATGTTTTGTGTCATCTCTGTGTAGTGTGATAAACAGCTTCACCGGTCATAGACTTTCACAGAGTTTAACGACTCCTTAATTTTGTTGTTATACTGGCATATTTACTTCAAAAGTGAGATATCTAGACTCAAGAAACGCCATTTCATAGATTTAGGGGTCATTTGTAAAACGCTAGTCCGTATATGCAGGCGCAAAAATATTCGCAGCCGTTTTCCACTTATATGGAAGGAAATTGAGGGTGCGTAGTTTTGAGGAGTGGCCGCGTTATCTTTTTTCTCACCTGTATTTCCAATCGGATTATACAGCGAATACAATATCGACTGGCGGATGGCCGGAAACCGAACACTATCATTGGTGTTCATGGCACTTCTTGCTGAATAACGATGGCGACAATTTCTAGGGTGCCGCTTACTTTGTTTCTCATAAGAGAAGTGTGCGTAACGAAGAGCGCACTATTCCACCCTGCGTCAAAAAGGACACCAACTGAGAACTGGCATGTCTCAGTTCAGGCTATTATAGCAATAGAGCCAATTACAGTCTTTTTAAAACGATGTATTCCAAGAACAACACCGAACACTTAGAAACGCAAGAAACAGCCGTGAGTACAAAAAAAAAATCTAGGAGAGAAACAAACGATGAAAAGCGCATACTTTCACAAACATGGACAAAAGAACAACCACGCAACCGCGCAAACACGTTCACAAGCACACGCAACCACAAACACACGCGCAAACAGCGTACTACCATTGTATGGGAACAATGTACTCTTACAGTAGGTACTGCTGACATTTGTTTGGAAGGTACTGTCTCAGAGTGCAAGCAAACTCACTCAATGCAAACGTATGCAACACATAACAAAGCCCTGTACGTAGTTTCTACTTGCCATGGAGTTTTTTTTTTTTTTTTTGTCTTCCAAACGTTGTTGACGTTGCACACAACTGCACATTACGTAACCATCGCTTGAGCTGCATAGGCCTTAATGTGGCTGAAACGCGTCGACCTATATCTCTCTAGTATGATTAAAATTCCTGGAAACTCCACGCGCATGGTTTACGCAAATAATAGCGGCACTGAAATCCCGTCAGCGGTGTTTCCAAAGCGCGCGCGCAACCGTGCATAGGGTCATCGTTAAAACGCTACCGCGATGTTGCGTCAGCGCCGTCATGAATATTCGCTAACGATTGCAAATTGCCCGAGGCTTTTGTTGATTAGCGGCGGTCCCGCCTTGATGCGCCTTAATTATGCACGCTCCCCAACCGCATCGACCATCTGGGTTCACTTTGCTTGATATGCCGATAATACAGTACCGACCTAAGTACGTGGGGAATATTTGCTCTTAACTTATTGCTTCATTGTACGCCAGTTATTTATTGTGTGTTTCTTGATCCTGCTAGTAGTTGCTAGAGGAAAGCATTTTCTTCGCAACATTTCTTTTTCTTTATCTGAAGCCACGACTGTGAAAGTGAAGAAGTACGAAAAATATTAGTAGTTGTAAGATTACGTTAATTTTAGTGGTACCATTGCTGTAGGCTCGAAATAAATAAATAAATAAATAAATAAATAAATAAATAAATAAATAAATAAATAAATAAATTAATAAGTTACCAGGGTCCCTAGGCCCCTCAAACTTCAAAGAAGACATCAGGCGAAAGCTTCTTCTTTTTCGCCTTCCTTGCGCCTTCACTGTACCCTTCCTTGAATGTTCTTAGTCGCCGAGGCGCGCGGATGCTCATGCGACTTTAGGCCGAGTGAAGCGAACACTTTTGTTGCAGTGGTTGTTTATGATGAGGATGATGATGATGATAATGAAGATGAGGAATTATAACTCTACCCTTTGTAATGGGTTGGCGCCTTTCAACAATCACCTCGTTAAGGAATTCACATGGTGGGACGCGTTGTCCAATTCTGCGCTTCTGCCACGCAATATTAAAATCTGTTAACTTGTCTCCTTGCCCGACAACGTGCCCGACTTGCATAGCTAGTGTATGCTCTCAAAAATATGCTTCATTGCTGAACATTTCCATGACAGGAAATGTAATAGTTTCTTTTTGTATAGCCATATATGATGTCTCATAAGTGCATGGCGAAAAAAATATAGAAAAAGCAATTGGAGATAAAAAAAAGTAAAGATCATAGCGACTGGTGAAGTCTACGATGAAGGCGAGAGGAGCACATACGGAAAGCTTGTATACTTGTACAATGACTCGCGCATATTTTGCTGATCGTCTTTGAATAAGAGTCGTAACAACGACATCCACCGTGACACAGTGTAGTGCATTCGGACAGGACGTAACACACCGCGAGAGGGATGCCTGTCGGGATCCGTAAAACGTGAGGAGAATCAGTCAACACGAGGAAAAACAAAGAATTGCGAAGTGTTTGGACATCGCTTCATGAATAATTCAAGCAGAAACGACAGGCTGCCTTGCGTGCCCATGTTTTTTTTTTCTCGCGAGATTCGTGCTGGAGGAAGCGAGAGTGGCACTGGGAAATTGGAATCTGCATTCTAGGCTTTTATTTATTTATATTTGAGATAGCTTCAAATGGTTCGCAGTATTCATGAATCTAAGCTGACACAGATCAAAGCGCTCGGACGAGCTCTGTATTAATTGTATAAAAGTTTCATATGTGTTTACGTAAAACAACCGAAGATGATGGGTCACAACAGGGAGGATACCTGTACAAAGCAGCAGGCTTCGTCTCACTGTTAATAATAACAGGACACGAAAATAGAGTCCAAGACATGAAAACAGGACCCAAGACTGACCACATAATACCCAGAGAGTACAGCATTTTCAGTCAGATATGCCTAAGCTGGATTTCCCTGAGGCGAGTGAGAGTCGGTTTTCATGCAGAGGCATGGCGTTCGCGATTAGGAAGGAACGGTCCTTGCAAGCGTTCTTTACGATACGTGGTGCAAAATGCCACGAGAACGTACAGAAAGAGCGTAGTAGCTATGGCGTTTTGTTTGGAACCTCGAACTTACGTGGTCTTAAAAAAGAAAAAAAAAACATATCATGTAACCGTACGGGAGCGTAGATATGAATCAATGAGTATTATAACACGTGTGCAGTGTTGAGGCCTAAATATGATACCGACGAAAAAGTGGAAAAAGACATGTGACACGCTGAGTGCATTTTTGGATGCCCTCAGCGAGTCTCTGAAGGCGCCCTTTTTCGGTAGTGTGCCAGTGAACTGTGCATATAGCTATACAACATATTCACCAAAGTTTGGCCAATGATCTTTATTGACTAAAAGCCATAAATTTTCAGGAAATGAATGAATGGATGAATGAATGACTGAATGAATGAACGAACGAACGAATGAACGAACGAACGAACGAACGAACGAACGAACGAACGAACGAACGAACGAACGAACGAACGAACGAACGAACGAACGAACGAACGAACGAACGAACGAACGAACGAACGAACGAACGAACGAACGAACGAACGAACGAACCAATGAATGAATGAATGGCAGATGAATTCTCCCGGTGAAGGTGGAGCCCTCAGTCCGGGACCCCTGTGAGCTTTGCCATCTTGCGAGCTCTGTCGATCAGCTTGAGCTGTTCTTCAGGCTTCGAGCAGGACAGCGCAGCCTACCACTGCTCAGGTGTTGGTGTGTTGTTTATCGGCACCACCTTTGGGAGTTGGAAGGCCCATGCAACGAGGTAAAGCGTTGGGTGTGCCCCGCATAGCGGGCATTTGTTGTAATATGTTGCTGAATAGACCAGGAAAAAGCATGCTCTTTCGAAGGATTTTTCATTGTTAAGCTTGTAGCTAAGAGAATGGTGGTAATCACCTCCAACATATATTCTACCCTTTAGTGTCTGCACACATTAGATGTGCTGGGGTGCCCAGCTATAAATCTTCACTTATGAAGGAAATAGCAGGCATCCCGGTTAAAGTTGCTCTCAGTGGCACTTTTTATCCGCACTTCGTATTGATAGTTACGTAACTACTACCAGATTCAAATGTTGTGCCGTTTATTAAAGTTTTAAAATGTAGCTGTAGCTTATTTCGATGAATATTGACAACCTCTATTGTAGAGGTATAAAAGCTTTCTTCCTGACCAGCAGAATAAAAGTAATTTTTGCCTGGCTAACGCTTCGGATGTTCACCATCAATTTTCGTCTTCAGAATGCTGGTCTAGCGCCCTCCCAGTTCCCAGATATGTCGAGTAGATGAAACCACCGACCACACTTTGTTGTTTTGTCGCCGCTTTTCATCTTTTAGAAAGAAGAGTCTAAAAACACAGTTAAAAAAAAAGGTTGCATTCCCCTTTCCAGTCCGGGCATTCCTCCTTTGGGGGTTTCTTCTCTAGCACACGGCCACAGGGATGTTAGATCAGCTATAGAAAGATTCCCGATTGCTTCAGGGCAATTCTCTTGGTCAGTTCTTCGTAATAATTGTGTTCGTTTTTTCTTGAAATGTTTTCCTGAGCTGATCACTGCATAAAATTTCTTTTAATACCGCCCTAAACTTGGCTAAGATGTCGCAGTGGGCACACACCACTGCAGAAGGAAAACGAAATGAAAGCGGTTGCGCAACGATGCTTTATGTTTTCGCTTTTGTGTTTTGCCTCTTTATTTCTTGGTGTCATGTAATATGTCAAGACAGTAACCAGAAGTTCAGTCACAAGAATCTTCGCCAGCTCTACAGTGTAGGTGCGAGCCATGTTATAGGAACATCATCCTCCTCTTCACTATGGTAATCATCATCGCTGGGAATCAGCTGCGCGTTCGCCTCGAGCTGCGCGTTCCTCTCGCGGTTTATATGTTCTAAATGTATCGTTGTAATCGGACTGGCAGGACCAGCGCTCCAGGTGTATCGCCTACTGCATCAGCGCCTAGCCAGCTTCAAGACATCACAACAGTCTGTTCCAAAGCCCAAGGGGAAGAGGTAGTGAAAATCAAAGCTGTCCTTCAGCTCGTATTCGGTAAGCAGCGGCCACCTCACTCGCCCTCCAGCACGCAAGGCAACCGCCAAAACTATCGTGCACTTTCCGCGATGCATCTGAAGTCTGACCGACGTGAACGTCAATGCACGTTTGGCGGAAACTCAAAGCAAGCGGCTGCTTCCCAGCTCGGTTCGAGAGGCAAGCTTATCCTGAGTCGAGCAGCAGGATCAGCTCGACAGGTCAATGGCTCGGCCAGTGCCCCCGCTGTGTCGGAGAGCACCGTCACTTCGACGCAAAGCCGAGCAGAAGCCACGTGCGCTTTATATTGGACCAATGGTCCGGCCAGTGCCCCCGCTGTGTCGGAGAGCACCATCACTTCGACGCAAGGCCGAGGAGAAGCCACGTGCGTTCCTATTGTACCAATGGCCCGGCCTGTTCACCCGCTGCGTCGGAGAGCACCATCACTTCGACTCGAGGCCGAGAAGAAGGCGTGTCCATTTGCTATTGCACCAATGGTCCGGCCAGTGCCTCCACTGCGCCGGAGTGAACCATCACTTCGACGCAAGGCCGAGGAGAAGCCACGTGCGCTTCGTATTGGACAAATGGTCCGGCCAGTGCCCCTGCTGCGTCGGAGAGCACCATCACCTCGACTCAAGACCGAGAAGTTACGTGCGCTTCCTCTTGAACCAATGGTCCGGCCAGTGCCCCCGCTGTGTCGGAGAGCACCATCACTTCGACTCGAGGCCGCGGAGAAGGCGTGTCCATTTGCTATTGCACCAATGGTCCGGCCAGTGCCTCCACTGCGCCGGAGTGAACCATCACTTCGACGCAAGGCCGAGGAGAAGCCACGTGCGCTTCGTATTGGACAAATGGTCCGGCCAGTGCCCCTGCTGCGTCGGAGAACACCATCACTTCGACTCAAGACCGAGAAGTTACGTGCGCTTCCTCTTGAACCAATGGTCCGGCCAGTGCCCCCGCTGCGTCGGAGAGCACCATCACTTCGACTAAAGGCCGAGGAGAAGCCACGTGCGTTTCGTATTGGGCCAATGGCCCAGCCAGTGCACCTGCGGTGTCGGAGAGCACCATCACTTCGACTCAAGACCGAGAAGTCACGTGCGCTTCCTCTTGAACCAATGGTCCGGCCAGTGCCCCCGCTGCGTCGGAGCGCACCATCACTTCGACTAAAGGCCGAGGAGAAGCCACGTGCGCTTCCTCTTGAACCAATGGTCCGGCCAGTGCCCCCGCTGCGTCGGAGCGCACCATCACTTCGACTAAAGGCCGAGGAGAAGCCATGTGCGTTTCCTCTTGAACCAATGGTCCGGCCAGTGCCCCCGCTGCGTCGGAGCGCACCATCACTTCGACTAAAGGCCGAGGAGAAGCCACGTGCGCTTCCTCTTGAACCAATGGTCCGGCCAGTGTCCCCGCTGCGTCGGAGCGCACCATCACTTCGACTAAAGGCCGAGGAGAAGCCACGTGCGCTTCCTCTTGAACCAATGGTCCGGCCAGTGCCCCCGCTGCGTCGGAGCGCACCATCACTTCGACTAAAGGCCGAGGAGAAGCCACGTGCGCTTCCTCTTGAACCAATGGTCCGGCCAGTGTCCCCGCTGCGTCGGAGCGCACCATCACTTCGACTAAAGGCCGAGGAGAAGCCATGTGCGTTTCCTCTTGAACCAATGGTCCGGCCAGTGCCCCCGCTGCGTCGGAGCGCACCATCACTTCGACTAAAGGCCGAGGAGAAGCCACGTGCGCTTCCTCTTGAACCAATGGTCCGGCCAGTGTCCCCGCTGCGTCGGAGCGCACCATCACTTCGACTAAAGGCCGAGGAGAAGCCACGTGCGCTTCCTCTTGAACCAATGGTCCGGCCAGTGCCCCCGCTGCGTCGGAGCGCACCATCACTTCGACTAAAGGCCGAGGAGAAGCCACGTGCGCTTCCTCTTGAACCAATGGTCCGGCCAGTGTCCCCGCTGCGTCGGAGCGCACCATCACTTCGACTAAAGGCCGAGGAGAAGCCACGTGCGCTTCCTCTTGAACCAATGGTCCGGCCAGTGCCCCCGCTGCGTCGGAGCGCACCATCACTCCGACTAAAGGCCGAGGAGAAGCCACGTGCGTTTCCTCTTGAACCAATGGTCCGGCCAGTGCCCCCGCTGCGTCAGAGGGCACCATCACTTCGACTAAAGGCCGAGGAGAAGCCACGTGCGTTTCGTATTGGGCCAATGGCCCAGCCAGTGCACCTGCGGTGTCGGAGAGCGCCATCACTTCGACGCAAGGTTGAGAAGCCACGCGCGGTACCTGCGCTGCCTACAGGACTAATGGCCCAATCAGTGCCCCCGCTGCGTCCGAGAGCACAATCACTTCGACGCAAGGCCGAGGATAACCCACGCGCACTTCTTATTGTATTGATGGCACGGCCAGTGCCACCGTTGAGTTGGACAGCACCATCACTTCGACTAAAGGCCGAGAAGAAGCCACGTGCGCTTCCTCTTGAACCAATGGTCCGGCCAGTGCCCCCGCTGCGTCGGAGCGCACCATCACTTCGACTAAAGGCCGAGGAGAAGCCACGTGCGCTTCCTCTTGAACCAATGGTCCGGCCAGTGCCCCCGCTGCGTCGGAGCGCACCATCACTTCGACTAAAGGCCGAGGAGAAGCCACGTGCGCTTCCTCTTGAACCAATGGTCCGGCCAGTGCCCCCGCTGCGTCGGAGCGCACCATCACTTCGACTAAAGGCCGAGGAGAAGCCACGTGCGCTTCCTCTTGAACCAATGGTCCGGCCAGTGCCCCCGCTGTGTCGGAGAGGACCATCACTTCGACGCAAGGCCGAGGAGAAGCCACCTGTGTTCCTATTGTACCAATGGCCCGGCCTCTTGAGCCGCAGCGTCGAAGAGCACGATCGCTTCGACTCAAGGCCGAGGAGAAGCCACGTGCGCTTCGTATTGGACCAATGGCCCAGCCAGTGTCCCTGCTCCGTCGGATAGCGCCATACTTTGACGCAAGGTCGAGAAGCCACGTGCGGTACCTACAGGACCAATGTTCCGGCCACGCTCATCTCAACGCGAGGCCGGAAAGAAGCCACGTGCGCTTCTGAATGACTTAACGGATCGTCCTGCGGTCGCTTTCGACAAGAATTTGAGGAGGCCGAGCAGAAGTAGTAATTTAGAACTAGATATGCTTGTACACTTATCGATGCAATAAATATATCGCAAAATTTGTGGCTTCATTTCTGTAATACCTTTCTTCCTAGCTGTGTACTTTGCAGCTGCTTCTCTTGAATAATGGCACATGAGTTTTATGGACCATATTGATATCGGGAAATTGAAGTTTTTGCGACGTGGTCCTTGAATACACCGATTAAGAAATTGAATTCATTTAATCTAGCAAACCGATTAGAAAATTGGTGATTCCATTTAATAGTCTACTTGCGTATCGCGGTTTTGGTGTCGACTTGCCTGTAACACGCATCACACACCATCTTTGCCTGCGGCCACGGCGGTGGGCACTATTTCTCTCATGGCTGCACTCCCTTCGTGTATGGCAGTTTGGTTTGGACTGGTGAATCATAACTATAAAGAAATTGGCTCGAGGAACGGTAATTATTGTACTTAAGAAATTTCCGTAAAACCCCGAGAAAGCGCCTCCCCCCCACGGTGTAAGACAATCCTGCAAGATTGGGAGGGGGGCCCTCGCTCGGTCACGGATCAAAATTCAAGATGGCGGCGGATGAGCCGCGCGTGCTTCCAGTGAAATGCGTCATTGAATAGGCATGCATTAAATGACCTTATTAGCCCTTGTCAGGCGAATAAAAACACTGAATGAAGCAGTGAAAATGGCGGGTGGGCGCTTGCTCGGTCACTGGTGGATATTTCAAATCTCCAGAACAAGGGTAGGGGCGCTTGCTCAGGCAAGGGCGCTTGCTGGGGACTCTACGGTAAGCGCATCCATGTAGGGTATAAGTTATAAAAATAATATGGGGGATGCTTAGAACTTCTTAGAATCTGATGCCGGAGCGTAAAATTGGGACGTCGAACTTGCGGATTGAAAAAAAGGAAATTGTGCACTGAAAAAAAAAAAGACTTTGAAAGAATCCAATCGCAGTGCTCTTATAATCTTCTGGCACAATGCTGCCTGCGCAGTATACGATTTCAGAGTCGAAGAAATGGCCGAAGTCTCACTTTTTTTTAAATTCCATGAAAGTCGCTTGCACGCAGGTATATTGCTGCGTTTTTCCTACTCAACACCTGTACCAAGCTGTAGTGTACAAACTGAAGTGAATAGAAAGAAAGATTCAGTCCCGACAACATACTCGAGCTTATTATGAATAAGTGCGAATGAACAGCTTTGAATTAGATTCGTTTTTTTACATGGAGCTTGTGTAAAAAACTACAGCGTGAATCTAGAAAAATAAAAGATAAACGAACTGGACTTAGCGCACCCATTCAAGGGCATTACTCTTCTATTCTTTTTGTGAAAATGTCGCCTTTGATCGAAACTCGTACTACAAGAAATGTTCTACTTCAGTAACTCCACATTGCGGACTCCACGTACGCAACATGTATTGTGGTTAAAGAATGGGGAACTCGCGAACGCTGTGCGACTTGCAATACGTCGGTATTGTCAACCATGCAATTGGCAAAAAGCTTCCCCTCTGTGCTCTTTCTTTAATTGGGAGGAAACGATTTGCCACTTCCATCTATATCGTCTTGCCGTTTCACGATCCCTTGAAATAAGAATGCTAGTACCACCACTTCAAAAACTGTGCCTGAGCCAGTTATTCTTTCTTTTGGGGCCACTACTCCGGGATACAGCCTCAGGGATTTTTCCTTCGCCACTGAGGACTTTATCATTGGGACTAAACGAATATCGTGCTAAATTCAACCGGCTTTAGATATTTCGTCACTCATAATTGGCAATTCAAATCAATACATTATTTAACTATAGCACCTACCAGTGTTAACCTATAGAATTTAATGAAAAGCCTACCCAAAACTCGGTTAATCTTCTCTATTGGGTATGAGACTACGTCAGGTGTCGCCAACAACGACACGCAGCACAGTAACAGCGTGAGCTAGAGAAGCGGCCTTCCACAGCGTTGTGAAACGTCTAAGGGCGCCTGTACAAGTACTGTTGTGAAGTACCCACAATGGCGTTATTCATTATCGTTTGGTAACATGCGCAATAAAGAACATGTCCCCACCTCCGGATATTTTCATTTATAGAAACAGCGCGGGGTCTGGTCCCATCAGCACACCGTCATGCGGCGTCGGCGTCAATACGAGTGATTAAAAATATCATGACGCGACTGCGTCGCCACATGACGTCATCATAACGTCATCGCCCAAATTCGTGACGGCATCATGACGTCACATGATGTCGTTATCACATGACATCGTCGCTTGGTCAAAGGTGGGCCGATCACGGAGGCATTGCGAAGCCAGGTGTGATGCAAAAAGCTTGCAATGCCTCCGATCCTGGACGCAGTAGAGAACCACGTTAGGCGTAGAAATCTTTCGAGAGGGGCATCAGTTCAAACGACCGAGAAGAAGAGAGAGATGGCTTTCGCCTTGCAGTCATCTTGGGTGAATTTACAAGGGACCCTGTGAGTTTTTCATGCATCCGTATGTATAAGGTGCTTATATTCTCATATGCATTATGAATTGGACAGCCCCGAGTACCCCCTACACATGCGAATCCAAGCATCAACAGGTGTGCTCGTTAAAACGCGGCATCGTTCCCGTACTTTTCTCCCCCACACGTAGGCAGCATGCTCGGGTGCAACAACACACGTGCGGAAGCATGACGATTTCGTCTGTTCTTATGCGCTCGACCATCGTTACACTTGCCAACTGCAGGTGCCTCATCCCCCGCCAACACGTCGGTGCACTCTTATATATCGGCGCCCACTTCGGCGGTCGCTCAATGTTTAAACAGGCGAACGCGCACCGCCTTCGCGTGTCACGCAGGGGTAATATTTTCCTCTCGGCTCGACGCCTCGAAGTTTGGTAGAGGCGTTACGCCAGCAAAGGCTTTTTTCGTCCAGCGATAGACCCCAGTACCCCCCCCCCCCCATTTCCCCCTCGCCTCATACATTTGAACAAAACTTCTTTGAGAACGTCGGGGACGTCTTCTGAAACCTTTTGCTTCCGTTTTGCGTGTAGTACGTCCATTTGTGTTATTTCCGCTTCTGCGTACGACACGCATTTCAATGCTTCCTCCGAGCGATGCAGCGTTTCTTTCGGCCGCGTTGTAGAATGGCTTCTCGACCTGAAACGAGATCATAAGAAATACAACAGGTTTTTGGCGCCATTCCATGACGGACAACACGAAACGCGCCTCGAGGGAATCCATTCTTTTGCATTTTGTTCTTTTATTCGAGGCGCGTGTGTCGCTCTTTGCGGTTTCGCGTCGTTCACTCGGCAAATCCTATTTTCAATATTGCTTTTTGTCCGTCGGCGGCACTGGTCAGAGTTTTCGGAGCTACGAGGGTTAGCGCGCGACGACTAAGGGTCCGGAAGCTTTGGAACCGGAAGAGCCGAATGCGAAATGCTATGGAAAGAGCTCAACTCTTTTTTTCAGATTTCTTTTTTCTTGCGTTAGAAGTCTCTACTTTATAGATGTACTTCCATGTCCTTTCTATAGAAAAAGAAAAGAAAGTAAAAAGCACCCACAAAGAAACTTGATATTTTCTACCTTACAGTATATTGTGGAGGAGGAGGTAGCAGCTAAATAGAATTAAATAAGAATTACTAAAAAAGCCTAAATTATAGTGCTTTGGGCCAATAGCCACGATATGTTAATAAAGTACCCAGTAAGGGGGGACTCCGGGTTTATTTTCACAAGTCGGGAATATTTCAATGCACTTAAACCTAAGCACGCGGGTGCTTTTTTGCATTTTGGCCTCATCTAAACGAGGACGCGTTGCCAGAAATAGAACTAGCGCAACACCATGACTGCTAAGCTACCACGATAGGCAGCAAATCGATGGTAAAGGGAACGCAGTACAAAATAATATTTAGCAATTCGCAGTCCCGCGCGACGGCGTGCTTCACAATATTACAGTGATTTTGACGCGTACAACTACAAAACTTTATCTTTCAACCTGCCTCATACCCCAGACTTTTTCCTATACCCCTGCATGCGAATCTTTTTCTTGAACTTCAGCTTTATTAATTAATTTAGTATGCACCATAGCCATCCTCCAGCTCTAGCAGCTGGCGAAAACAGCTTGACTAGACCCAGTCATGCTGCCGCAATTTTGCTTACTTGCTTGCTGCTCTTAAATGCTGGCTTCTACCCGCCATGGATGATTGGCCAAGAAGCCGGTGGTTAATGCCATCTTCGTGCCCTTTTCGTCTTCTCTATATTTTTATTCGAGAAGCACCGGTATTTTGTACACGCCTTGTGGCTTCATTTTTTTTTTTCGTTGTTTATGGAAGTCGGAACAACTGCTGAACAACGGCAACACATTTAAACATTTCTCTGCATGCCCACATTCTGTTGCCTCACCGAGAAAGCTCTGTTTTCAGTTTCGAAATCCCGCCGTCAGCGAGGGATTCCCGCATGGACCACCCTGTTCCCTGAGCGGCATCCGCTCCCCCGGCCTCACGTCCCTTCTTGACTCACGCAGCCTGTGCTTTTTTGTTCTGTCTGTACTCCAACCCCCTACCGCCCCCTGATATCCATTGTTAAGGTTTCTCACGTATTTTGCCATGCCCGCTCAACCTAGACAAGAACAGAAACAAACAACCGGAAAAGTAGCTGTACTATGGTGCTCGATTTCTATCCGCTGTTCTTTCTCAAAGAACCAAGGGGCCCTCCATCCCCCTGTCTCTGCTTCCGCATCACGACCCGCAGGAACAGCCAGACCTGGGTGCTTCCTTGGTGCTTCTTGGTGCTTCCAATATCCGCGCTGGCGCCGGTTTCGATGCGTCCGCTTATCAGTGTCTCCCCTCCTGCTTACTGACCCCAGAGCTGAGCGCTAGTGCTTGCTGAAAAAAAAAAAAGGAATCAGCGAAGAGGATTAAAGAAAGGAAGGTATTACGCGACTTGTTGGTCTTCCTCTTCTTGCTATAGGCTAAGGCAAAATGTCGATTAGTGTTTCGCTGCTCTACCTTCCTGGTATTCGCAACAACCGTATACTTTCGGTACAGTGGTTACTGTGCTCGGCTGCTGGTCCGAAGTTCGCGGGTTCAATTCCGGCCGCGGTTCGCAGTAAAATGAATTAACTGTGTAACAAAGTTTTGATCCAGTAAAGCTGCTGTATTACGGGCAGTTCGAGCGTGAGATGCTTTTGTGAATACGGGTACAAGATTTTTCCACCCTGTGCGCGGATCCTCATCAAGAACCTCCGGCGCAGTGGTCTAGTGGTTACGGTGCTTGGCTGCTGACCCGAAAGTCACGGGTTCGATCCCGACCGCGGTGGTCGCTATTCGATGGAGGCGGAATGCTAGGGGACCGCGTACGGTTGCGATGCCAGTGCACGTTAAAGAACATCGAATGGTCGAAGTCTCCGGAACCCTCCACTACGGCGTGCGTCATAAACATATCGCGGTTTTGGCACGTAAAACCCCAGATACTATTGACACCCGTATTTTCGAAATACCCCACTTTTGTCGTTCCGGTTCTCCCTGGTCAGAATTTCCGCGGATCCTTATAGCTCGCACCTTCTGGGAAGTTTGATGTCGGCGACTGCAGAATTTTACGGTAAGCTCCGGCGACGCGACACCACAGCTGTGTGGTTTCTACCGCGGAATCCACACAGCTGCGTGGATTCCGGTGGCAGCCTGCTTCTTCGAATTCTTAGCGAAGTTTTGGCTCCGTGCCAGGCTATTACTTTCAAGCAAGAGCAAATGTATCGACCTGACTAGTTTTTAACGACTGAGCTTTTATTACGGATGGGAAGAATTGTTTACCTTACCGAACAGAAGAAACGTTGGGCCGAACAGACGAAGCCTTTTGTTTTTAACTGGTGTCTACAATTTTCGACTATCTTCACTATGACCGTCAGTACGTTTGTTGGTTTTTTTTAAACGAGAAGCTTTAGCGTAAGAACTTGTTTTCTTAAACGCGCGCGCTGATACTCAGGCGTGTATCGTAAGAAAAGTTCCTGCCTTTATAGTGCATGACAGTAAGAAGTGTCAGGCGCAAGTGAAAATGTGAGGCGCAAACGGTGGGCTCTTCTGAGCCTCAGTATCCTATTGGCTCTCAAGGGGCATGTAGAATTTTATCATGAAATGTTGCGACTACGTTAAAGACCAAGCAGCATATGCGAAACACTAAAAAATGGAAGTGTAAGAGAACATTTTTATGTTACCTGTGAGACTCCCAGTATGGTACACAAGTAAGACGAAACTTATGTTTAAAATATTACTCCGCACTTGCGATCGCATGCAGAAAAGTAACCTTAAGGAAGCTAAAACCGAAAATGGAATACAAGCGAGCATAAGCGAAGTGTAATCAAATAAAATTTGCTTGCGGAAGGTAAAACAAGACATCGCGGCTTCCACCTATGACGATGCATTTCGTTTTTCCTATACTCGAAACACAATGACAATAGCGAGTGGAATGCGCGCGCCGATGCAGAAACTGTGCGAAACCATCAGCGGAGGCCTTCTGTTCAGCTTCACCTTTTATTTCTTTCTTTACTTCTTCATTCACTCGAAGAGCTCGGTTCTTGCTCGTGATGGAAAGTGGCCTCGAGGCGTAGGGGGAAACGGCTGTAAATGCGAAGGCAGGCCAATTGCAACGACGTAAAGAAAGAAAGAATGAAATAGACTGCGTAGATGTAAAACAGAGCGGGGCTGAAGAAGCGGCTTTGGAAATGAACTGGTGCAGTTCAAAAGCTTCCGATGCTGCGGAAAGGTTTCTTGCGGCCACCAGAGAACAGAAACCCCTCCATTTGCATTCTGGAGCGCGTGCCCTGGGACGTCTGCGGAGTTTCGGCCTCGCGATTTGGCAGTACCGTATGGAGCCGGGCCCTGTTGCCTCCACCGCGCTTATGTCTTTTGTATCGACGTGCTTCGGTTTTCGGCTCCTTTCTTTCGTCCTTCGGGATTTTCTTAGAGCACGGCATGAACGCTTTTCTGTAAAGCACGTGAGCGAACACCGAAACGAGAGCGCTGTTCACGTCTGGGGGCTCGACGTTTAATCTTTACTGTAATGGTTAGAATGTACAGCGTGGTTGTGTTTTAGGCTTGAGCGCGGATGGGCATTACACCCCTGTCAAAGAGCCGAACGACAAATGAGATGTAAGCATGCGAATGGGTGTGAAAAAAAAAATCGACCGCAGAAGAGGGAAGCGAAATTTATTGGTTTTCTCTGAAATCCTCAGGGAGTCGTTCAAAGTGAAGCGAGAGTTAGTGGCAAGGAGCATTCGCCAGTCAGGGAACATTGCGAAATGCGTGTTTTCTTAACATATATTTGTTTGGGAATGGATATTTCTAAAAATGAACGGTGGAGGGGCTCTCAACTAAATGCAGCCTCGAATCAGCACGATATTTTTGAACTTAAAAATGGCTTAACGTTCGAAAGCTGCACGTGCACAGTGCGAAACGCTCTAGTAAAGGACTCTGAATAAACTTGTAGCCCAATTTTAACTCGCGCATATATCATAGGACTGATCCTTTCGCGGTCCGCCCTCACAGGTAGTACATATTGTCACGTGTGGAATACCACAGTTGCTATAACCCCGACAATGTTACGACTGTCTTGCATGTTCACAGACGTGTACGAACGCTGAATGGGCTATTCCTTATGCATACACAATACGTTTTTGTCCAAACATTCGTTATTTGAATCTAAAGCAACTGCTCGAGCATTATGAAGCAATGCTCAATATTTTAATGTTAATTACCACTGTCGCGAACTGAGCAGCACTATTATGACAAAGACCTGCAAGAAAAAAGTCAATCCTTCTAAGTTTAACTAGATTATATTTGCTTGAGAATCTATGTATTCAATGTCATTTAACCATGAGTGGACACATTCTCTTACGCTTGCACTTACGTTCTTCAAATCCAGTACAATCAATACAATACAATATCAAATCCAATACAATTGCGTCTCAGCAAGCAGGTTGCAGCGTGTACTACTGCAAAGTCTTTTTTTCGTAATAGTTTGCGCTCTGATGCATAATCAACTTGCCAGCGCTGCACCTTCAGAACAGCTATTTAGGTTAGCGAGAAAATTGCTTATGCAAATAAGCTGTCGCGATCAACGTAACTGGAACAACGCTGCGTACGTCACTTGTAGATTCGTTTAAAATAAAAAAGGAACAGTTTCGATCGTGTTTGAGTGATTAAAAAGCTTAAGCGCCAATTTCGTTGCGTCGTTTGCTCCTTGCCCCGGCAGCCTTACTAAAAGCTGTAGTAGGTCAGCATCACTTTTGCAAGTTAGACTTAATAATTGTTGGGGTTTGGCGTCCCAAAACCCTGATATGGTTATGAGAGACACCGTAGTGGAGGGCTTCGGAAAATTTCGGCCACCCGGGGTTCTTTAACGTGCACCTAAGTCTGAGCGCACGGACCACTAGCATTTCGTCTGCTTTTAAATGCGACCGGCACGGCAGGGATTCGATCCCGCGACCTGCGAGTCAGCAGTCAAACACAATAACCACCAGACCACCGCGACGGGTGCAATTTAAACTTCGACGCTCGTACTTCGAGCACTGAAGTTCCGGTAATATAGTCTGGCCATGCGTTGTGCATATAACGTTTCAGCTCGACCAAATCACTGCAAAAGCCGTACGATTGTTTGAGTTTACCCTAAAGTAAAACGTGCATTTTGGCCAAGCACTGAGTGCTCGAGAATAGAGCTTTCTTCTCGCATCGAAGAGCTCGGTGTATAAAAAATTCAGAACAAAAAAGACCGCACGATACTTTAGGTATCAAATCTATTCTCAAGAGCCTTTGACGCAGCGTTTTCACGCAAATACAGCGGCGAGTAATTTCCCCCGAGGTTCGAAAGAGATTCCGAAGACAAATGGATTAAGCGGTCTTGTTCGCAGCAAGGTTTCTCGGTCGAAAACTAGCTGCCACTAAGGTAGACGTCGAGCGCGAGAAGTGCGCCATGAAAGATCAAGTAAACGCTCTGTTTTCTTAGGTTTTTTATTGCTAAAGACGTGCTTGCAGATAGACACAATAGCTATCGTCATCTGTCAACCGGAAACGCCCTTGAATCGCACACTTTAAGAAAAAGACTCCTTTGACTCTTTTTGCCATATGTATAACTCTCAAGTATGTAACTCAGTTTAAAGATACACGTTAACTACTTTTTGGAGAGTCGTGAGACGCATGACTCTACAAAAAAGAGCGTGTCACTTTCAACGGAGTTATATATGCGAGAGTTATATATGTGCCATTCACAGCCGTAACTTCTCTAACAATTTGTCTCAATTGAGTATTGGACGCGTTTTCCGAAGGCTGTAGGTTCGGTCCCTACGACAGCAAGTTTCTTAGAAGAACTTCTTGTTGGGCGAGTTGATGCATGACTTATTGTAGGATATGTGCGCAGAGCTCGGACGAACACAGGAAAAAACGACGTAGACAAAAGGAGCGCAATTGCGCTCCTTCTGTCTACGTCGTTTCTCCTGTGTTCGTCCGAGCTTTGCGCACATAACCTACAATATGACAGCAAGTTCTTTCTTCGTTCGCTTTAGTTCTTTTCCATTTATGTCATAATTACTACACGGCAGTTAAACATTACGAATAATGTTCCCTGTGCCTTCCTTCGGTTAGCCTGTTCGGTTCATTACGTTTTGTCTAACAAAAAACGAGACCCTGATCCATACCCCTGCTTTCATTTCTTGCGGTGGAGAGCCACTCCAGAATAGTCGTCCTCCGCTGCAGTCGCCTTTAAAGGCGCAATCAAAAACATGGCTTCACAGTACAAAGGTAAAATGAAGGCAACGACGGATAGACATTTTTTTTTCTAGAGTGAAACAAGTTGGACACGGGTTGCATAAACACTCGTTCTTTTAAAGGAAAAGAGCACGAAGAAGTTCATTGCGTTTATATAGGAAGCCGCAACTTTCCAAACTTCACGCGCAGCCGCACAAGCACCGGGGCATACAGAGGCACAAATCTCACGGGAACGCTAAGGGATAAAGTGGAAATGCGGTGCCGACGGCCAGGCTCGTAAAGATGTGTTGTGCGGTAGTAGGGAACCGTTAGGAACGGTCGTAAACAGGCGGTAACCCTTCTTGACGACAACAAGCCGGGTTTGACGCGGCTGCCGAGATGGCCGTCCACACGTCGCATACGGAAAGGGAGGCGCGAAAGTGTCTCAGGTGAGACTTTTACTGCCGCAACACGCATTTTTCACCGCCTTAATAAACAACGACGACGTTTTAACGCCTCTTTAGTTCGTTTCTTGTAGTGGGCCCGCGGCAGCGTGGATTCAAACAATATAGCGTGTCGTGCTTTACCTCTTAAAACTTTGTTCCTTTCCTCCATTACTAACGTTCGCTTTCGCGTCTCGTCGGAGTCAATGGGCAGTTTCTAAGTCCGGCCGGAAATGGATAGGCATCTTACGGACGCTGGTGGGGGGGGGGGGGGGGGGGCGTGTTTTGGGAGCATAAGTGTGTGCAGGGTTCTGCATTGGGGGGGCTGAAAGGGAGGGGGGCAGGTCTCACCGCAACGAACCCCCCGCCTCACTTGCTAGAGTTACTAAAAGGAAACACGCTTCGCAATGGATGCACAACGGCCTGCCCTTGGTCCCCGGCTTTCCGGGGGTAATGGTGTGAAGTAAACAGTTCTGGGAATGCAACATCATTGGTCCTCGGCCGCCATTGCCATCAAAAACCTACATGGCCATAACCCTCCGCATTAACCAATGACAAATGAGAAAAGGTGTGAAGCAGATGGCACCTCCCCTTGGATTGCTGGGGGGGGGGGAGGTCAGCCCCCTTGCCCCCCCCCCCCCCCCCCCACGGGGTCTACGTTTCGGAGCGAACACTGCTGTCTCAGGAATTAAAGCTCGGATGTTTTTTTTTTAATTCTTAGTTATAGCTGTAAGGTTAGCGCAAAGTTTTCAGCCATCCGAATCGAAGCTTCTGCATCGCCTCAATTGCGCTGTGTTGCCGAAAGAGTCACGTGTCGAAAGTTGTCTTCTTCAAATACTGCATTCAAACACTCCTACCTCGCCCCCCGCAAAAATCCTCGGGCTTCATCCATAAAATTAGCGCACGCACGGAGTGAAGTCGCCCGAAGTGACTTCGAAGTGACTAACAACCTCGCCAAGAATTGACGCCGCTCACGTACTTTTCACCACCAGTGCGCAAATGAGTTCGTTTAGGGCACTGTTCGAAAAAGGCGGGTGGTTACTAAGGCGGACAAGTAGAGGAGGGAGGGACGGGGGAGGGGGGGAGAAGCAGAGAGAAGGTCGTTTGCGGGGTTTCCACAGTCGCCAGAGACGACGCGACGGTGGACCTCATTTGACGCGCGTCGTCCCCGCCGGATTGTTCAATTCTTCTCAACCGGAAATGCAGTGGCTGTCCGGAGGAGCTTCCGGCATGGGACGATCTAGAGCAGGAAAGCCTCATTGCTTGATTGCTAGACAAAGGTACGCGCCAGACGAGAATAATCGGCAGGCGTTCTCGGTACAGCTCTGATGATGCATTCAAGGCACAGCCTTACACCACGGTAGGCTTAAAAACAGTCCATGCGTTTCACGACAGCGCGAACGGTATTGAAGAACCACGTGCATTGAAATGTACTGAGTATGTGCAGCGCAATGGTACGAAGACAAGAGAAGACACACAAACGACATAGACTGGCGCTGACTTCCAACTTATTTATTGAAAAGCACGAAGCCCGCTTTTATGCATGCGCACCTGTTAGCAACAACTCAAACGCATCATCAGGGACCATACAAAACCTGCATCTCTTTGTCACTTAGATAAACACTTGGCGTACTTACACACCTGATACCAGATTTCTTAATGTGAGCTGCCTCGATTATTTCTCTTTCTGTTTTCGTTTTTGCATGCTTTAAAAACGTCGCGCGATCAAAGTGCGGGGTGCATTTACACTTGTTGCAGTGATCTGCCAGATGTCCGCCTGATTCGTTTTTTACATTCAAAAAATGCTCACGTGCTCTGATGTTGAAACATCGGCCCGTCTGCCCAATGTACTCTTTGCCACAGCTGAGTGGTATTTTATATACCACGTGAGTCACACAATCGGTGTAACGGTGAACATGCTTCTTCGTGCAGGATTTTTTCTTTTCTTTGGTGAGCATAGGGCAAATCTGGCCTAACTTACATGGCGCAGAAAACACCACTTTGACGTCATACCTTTCGGCAATCTTTTTGAGATTGTGCGAGAATCTATGGATGTATGGTATCACCTGCGGTCTTCGTTGATCTTTTTCTTTTTGCTGGTCAGGTTCCTTTTTCTTTATGCTCTGCAAAACTGATTCGCAGACAGCATTGACAAGGGACGACGGAAAGCCCGCAGCGTCTAAACGTCTCAACTGATTGTTCAGACTGTCTGAAGTGGTGTGCCGGCAGCTTTTAGCTAGTGCTGATTTCACACAGGACATCGCAATCCCCCTTTTGACAAGTTTAGTGTGCGCGCTGTCATAAGGCAGAAGGCTCTTCTTTGTCCTGGGGTTATACATATAGCAAACATGGTCATTGTTGAAGGTTAACTTGAGATCTAAAAATTGCATACTGTTGTCAATTGGCCTCTCATATGTAAAGGTTAGACCACGTGATTCAAAGGTAAAAACACTGGTAATCATCCCGACAACGTTTTCAAGATCTGTGGGACTCAAATCTGGTAAAAATATTAAGTGGTCGTCTACGTATCTAAAAATACTAATGACTTCTGAATCAGCAACCCGAGCATTTACACGCCTGTCAACAGAGGCTAAAAATATGTCACAAAGTATCGGTGCGACTGATGACCCTATGCATATGCCACTTTTCTGCACGTACTGTTGTCCATTAAAAGAGATGGCGGTTGACTGGAGGTAAAATTGTAAAAGTTCTAAGAAGTTTCCACTGTTTAGGCCGGTAGAGTTCTGGAAGCTACATAGCTCACTACGTGCATACGAATACTGTATGCACGTAGTGAGCTATGCAAATCGGGAATCAGTTGTTTACGTGTGCATGTAATCCCTACTTCCTTTACTCATGAAAATATAAAAAAGAACGTCTGCTCTCTGTTGCTTTAGGTATTGAAAACGTTCAGAAGAAACATGTTGATCAATGCGCCGAGAAAAATTTCAATGTCCCTAATGCATTCGCCTGAGACGACACGAAGGCTATCTTCTGATTCTTCGTTTTGTTCTCAGTCGATGTACTAGTACTTCAACACCTCTGAAACCTTTCTGCACATAACAGGATCGGAGGCATTGCAAGCTTCCTGCACCTCGCCCGCATTAGCACTGCCTTCGGGATCGGCCCACCTTTGACAAAGCGACGGTGCCATGTGATTACGCCGCCATGTGAAGTCAAGTTATGTGACGTCATTATGCCTGTATATGGTGACGTCATCGCGTGATGATGCTTTTTTGCATCACTCGTGTTCACGCCGACGCCGCCGACGGTCTATTTTCGCGTTTGAAGACGAAGTGTTCTCCTTAATAAAGTTCTGCTAGCGTTGGCATGAAGCAGTTCATGTCATTACCGAATGTTTTCGCGTTGCGTCGTTCTTCTGCAGGATTTCTTACATTCCTGTCGGCAGCAGCGCCAAACGGAACAAACATTAAAAGAACCGTCAAGGTGGCCTCCAAGAGGACAAAACAATCTAATATGAATATTTGTAACGTGCAGGAGCTTAATACGAGCGAGCTGGTGTAACGTACTTAAAGATAAGGTAGCGCGAAAACACGAGGAGAAAAAGAAGACACGTGCAACCTTAACGTGCATTCTTTTTGTCCTCGCTTTTTTGCGCTGCCTTCTCTTTATGGCATAAGAACATTGCCAGATGTGCTAAAACGAGCGCAGCCAGAATTCATCTCAAGACTTTGGTAGCGGTCGTGTGCAAAATGAACATGTTGAAGCCCTCGCGGCGCGGATCTTGGCAGAGAATCGGTGTTTTCGCATTTTGTATTGTCGCGGCAACCAATGGCGCTCGTTGAGTGGGAAATGCAGAATATTGCTACCTGTAGATTTTATTTCTTTTTCCCATGTTATCTAATCTCCCTCTTTGTGAATGCAGATGGGTAGGCCAATGGATGAAGAAAAAGGGCGGCGAAATTCGTAAGACCACAGCCCGCCACGACTGGCGATAATAGTGGCAAAACTTGAAAAATAGCGACGCAAAATAAATTCATATTTAAGCCTGTTTAGTCTCCTGAGATTCTTTTTAATAAAGTGTAACACTTTATTGGTTAGTTACACATCTTTCGACTATTTTCATCGCCTTCTTTTCCCATACGATGGCATCCATCTAAATGTCCGTTCCTTTTAAGTATGTTATCCTGTTTTTCCTTACGGTCATTATCATCAGTCATCATCATCAGCCTGACTAAGCCCAGAGAAGAGCAGGGACCTCTCCCATGTTTCGCCAATTAACCCGGTCCTGTGCTTGCTGCAGCCACGGTATCCGTGCGAACGTCTTAATCTCGTCTGGCCACCTAACTTTCTGCGTCTACCCCCCCCCCCCCTGCTCTCCCTCTCTTGGAAGCCATTCTGAGAAGATCATAGTCTCTCTTTTGGCTGCATTCGTTCACGTCTGCCGCTTCTTTTAGGTATTCTTTTCTTGGTGTCGCTTTTCGAACTGAGCGACGAATGCCAGCTCAGTGAGTCCTACACTGCCTCTGGCGAGCCTGCCTTTTCTCAGAAAACAAGCGGATCGTTCGCTGGGTGTTCTTTTTCCCTAACTGAATTCTGTCGCGCTGTGGCCACTCTCTGCTGTTTTACAGCATATGTAATCGTTTATATGGAATTCTCTCGCTCATACTCGCTTATCACGTAATAAGGAAGCAAGCCACGGTGTAGAGACGGGCGCGAAATGAACTTAAACGAGCTATCGGGCTTCCCGGAAAGTACCTTCCTTGCATTTTATCTACGCGGACAGTGGAGCGCAGCAAAATTTGGCCCAGCATTTACAGGGACCTCTTTCTTTCTCGTCTCGTCTCGCATTGCTGCTAACAGTTCAGCTACCTCTTGCTTCACTCGACTTGAACATTTGTTGCGTCTGTGTGTTTTGCCATAAATTTTAGCGCTTGGCGTACCACGTTAACTTTATTGCGCTTCTGACTCCTCATAACGTTCGGGCCTCTGGATTTCCGGTGACGGGAGTTCTTCGAACCCTGCGTTAAAAGAACCACTGGTGCTTGAGAGCGCGATAACGTTACGAGCGCGTCAAAACTTAGTTAAGATTGATTAGGTTAATTAGTGAACCACGGTGAGTCATGTTTATTATCCTTATGACAGGTTTTTTTATTAGTACACCGCTTAATTAAAGGTCATCTGCTAGGTGCATATTTGAACCTGAATATTTCGATTGACCCAAGGCGTCGTCTTCGTGTAAGGACTGTTCATTATCATGTGTAAATATAAGCGAGAGCGTGGTAAGAGCTCACACTTGATCCTAATGACTGAGCGCCAAATGTATAGTCGCACAACGATACCTAACGTTCTGTTCATGGGTTGTAGTGTGTCTTCACTGCTACATAGGAACATTAATATGCAGTCATGCGAATGTCGTATAGTTAAGGTATTTAGAAATAAGCGGTGAACACTAACAAAATTATGCGAATCGATGTAGTTAGGTGCACTGCTTTCTCGATCAACCTGCTAACACCTCTTAGTTCACCGCCTACAGAAGCGATCAGCTAATTTCTGCTAATAAGCCTTAGCGCAGGAGTATCAAGACACAGTAAGGATGTCGTGCAAGTGAAGTCGAAGAGAAGCGCCTAGCAACAAGAATGGATCGCAGTTACACGTTGCAGCGGAAACCTAGGAAGCATGGGCAGTAATGCAATAATGCTTGGGCTATCGAGAACAAAAGTTCTAGTGAGGTGACAAAATAAAGCATCGATTCTCGAGTGGCGTTTTCTACCGCATTGTCTGCAGAGCTAATCATGAGTTTCACAGTGCCTATAAGGTGCGCACAGCAAAACAAAATGAAGTACTCCATTGTGCGTTGTTTCTCCCGTAATGCGAAAAATCTCACTGTACCTTTTTTTTTCTCGCAATTTCTATGTACAGTGCTGCCGGGAAAGACTGGAGGCCTTGAAGCGCGCGCTCTTGCCTTTGGAACGAAATGCACGTCAAAGAGCAGCTCAAGCAGGTGTTTCGCGAAGGTGTTACATTATTGCATACGCAGTGCCAACGTATTGTTCTGTATATTGTGTCACTAACCTGGTGTTCCATGGGCTGCCCTTATCTCTGTCTCTCTCTTTGTGTTTCTCTCTCTCCCTATCTTGCTCGCACTTTATTTTTTTTAAAATAAAAACTGGTGAAGGTGACGTTGATTTGGTAGCGGTGGTTGTGCTGGTATCGTTCCTAATAATACGCTGTGCTAGTCAGCCAGTCAGTGGGATCAGCTTCTTCAATTGAGTGCAGAAAAAAAAAAACACTTTGCGCTCGTATATTGCAGCAGATGACGTCTGTGCACGTACGCGCGGTGGTTCTACATCAGTACACAGCATGAACGTCATCGGCGGCCTCACAGCGACGTCACAGTAGCGTAATTCCTATTACGTAGTACAGACGACCGCATTAGGAGGCCTAGCTTGATGTGCTGCTGCTCTTGAACGCATTTCTTGATATTTATATCTATGGAAAGTTACGGCGCGTGTTTGGCTTTCACACATTCTAAGTTTTTGTCCCATTCCCTTCAATAAACGTGTGCTTATAACAAAAATACAGCATTCGCTATTGGGCATAGTTGTGCACACAAGGGGGGGGGGGGGGGGTGAGAGGGTTGCGGGGGGCCCTCCCTAATCATCTTAGGAGGGCATCAAGTCAACCCCGTATCTTTACTCAATAGGCAATCAGAACGGTCCTGCCATTGTCTAATGTGCAGGGTTATGGTCATGCAAATTTTCGACAATAGTCGTAGCCAAGTACCCCTGATGTTGCATTCCAAGAAGCTTCCAACCTTTACCTCCAGGAAAGCCGGTGACCAAAGGCAGGCCGTTGGGAGCAACACATCATTGCTTCATGTTCATTTTTTGCATTCTTGGGGAAGCTTGTTCTCTTTCGGACTCATCCAAATGGTGAGGGGGTGGGGGGGGGGGGCATGTCTGCGGTAGAATATTGCACCCCCCCCCCCCTTAATAAATAGAGAACCCTGCGCACGCCTATCTGGGCGGACCCTTGGCTTCCTCGATCGTCGATATGCAGGTTCCGAAGTCGTGGCTAAAAAGCGTTGTCTTTCTTCTGCAGTTGCAGGTTGCGCATTTGCTGCCTCCCACAGCTTCAAGAATCTGTCATCCCGTAGCTTCTACTCTTTATTCTGTACGCAAAACACGCGAAGGACAGCCGAACAGGCTCACACAGAAGTATAACTAGTTACAGCAGTGACCCTAATCGAACGGTACCATTACACGCTCTAAATTTATGTATCTGCAGCTTCAAAAGTCGCCACAGAAAAGAGGAAATAATACAGCATTAGACTAAGCGCTAAAGCCACGGGGACATTGAAATAATAATCTTAACTTCCGAGTCTACGGTTACTGCTGCATGATTGCTCAATGCAAAATAGCAGTCGAACACATTCGCGTCGGCACATTTCTCGTGCTTCGCAGCAATTATTGAACACGACCTCAATGAAGTAGACGAGTTATGGAATTGGTTGTTAAATTATGACGTAATGCCTGCCTATATATACAACTCTTAGGTATCTATAACGTGCTTATGTTCTTACGTAAGACATGACAGCGAGTGGTTTAATGGGAGATCTGCAACGTCCAAGGTATTGCAACACTTCTGTTAACTGCCACATATAAACTTAACTCAGTTCTTAGAACCCATTCCTCGGAATGGGAAATATGTTGTTAAAGAAAAATTCATCTTAATGTGGTCAGGGCGATCACTGCCAGAGATGTCGCTGAACTTATCGCGAGGGTGGCGGATGACTGTGCGATAACGAATTACTCGCAACTTTAAGCGCATGGACACTCAGAAACGGAGATAGAAAGGTAGAGAAAAGACGGGGAGGTTAACCAGGGCAAATCTCCGTTGGATTCCCTGTAGTTGGGAAATGGAAAGGGGGTGAGAAAGAATGAAAGAGAAGAGTCTGTAACGACACTACATATTCATGACAACAGCACTGTCTAAAAGGAACACACCATCATGGTCTGTGACCAGTCATAACTTGCCGTTCATTCCGGTTTCTCGAAGAAACCGAAGCAACACCCTACGGCCATCCATGTTGAAGACCGGCTGAGGGCTTCGGACTAGTGAAGGCACTAGACAAAACATACTGTAGCGATTGAAATTACCGCATCACGTAAAGAGAGAAAGAGAGAGAGAGAGAAGAATGAAGATACAGTCAGGCAGGTTCAATATACCATTATAGTGTGCGGTTTGCTACCCTTTGCTTGAATAGGGGAAGAATGAGGACAGTTGGGAAAAGAACAGAGTACATGACCATTAAGGAGCCCACATCACGTGCGCTAAGTCAAAAATGCGTTGAAGCGTGCAGTAGTTTCTTCGAGCAGTTGTCCTGAGCGATCGCGCGGTCTTTTGTTCTGATAGGAGGTAAGACAACTTTTGGGTTTTCTGTGCCTGGAATGGTGTTTGCTTGCGGAAAGTGCTTGTGTTCAAGGGGAGTCAGCACTCCACGCAGTTTCTTCACTACGTGGAGTGCTGGAGACGTGGTGTGCTTTTTGCTTAGGAGTTAACGGATGACGTCTATTCATAACTACAGTTAAGATGTGGCTTGACTTCATAGGTAGGTGTAGTTCATGTCAAGGTAAGGGCAGACTGTTTGAATTTGTTGGCAATATGTTAATGAGGGACATTCTGAACAGAGCGAGAAGTTCGCCTTACTTACTCGTACCTTCGATATGCTTTCTAAAATATAATGCGGTGGAGTGTGGTGTTTTAATGGCAAGAAGTACTGGACTTGCGGGCACCTCTTTCACGACATCTATAATCGGCCTCCGAGACCGCCAGTGGGAGCTCCTGTCCGACACGCATATCAGAATTTTATATTTCACAAGCAAGTTACTGACATGACGTTTCGCCAGTCGGCGGAACCACGAAGCGCAACTTGCTACCACATAATTGCACATCTAAACACTCGCATAGTGGCTTAAGAAAAAGCGCTATGGCAACCGCATATCGTCGCTGTCTTTTCGTCCCAGTCCCAGTGTAGCGCTTACCAAGGCACTGGTCACTGTGGCAGTCAGGTTTCTGGAATTCCAGCAATGACGTATACTAGCTCAATTTAACATTTATTTTTAGTGTCTATTTATTGAGCTAACATCGCGATTCATGATGCTGTAATGTCTCGTTTTTCCAGTTAGTCACATTAAAAGCAGAACTACGCATTTCAACAAATGCTACTTTAAAAGAAAAGAAATAACAAAGCAGAAGTAGCTACTATATATCAAGCGTCGTACATGATTCTGAAGGCACTTTCTGAACACATTTGAATGAATGTGCTTGCCTGCAACAAATTATAATTTTTTTCCGTGGCTGTTGCTGAAAGCTTCGTAGTGAATGGAGCGTCTGACCGGAGACTATGCCGAACAAAATATTTCAAGGTAGAACTAGTAGACAACGTGCGTATAAAGATACCAGGCTCTATATTGTTTACAATGTAGTATACTTCCGACATTGTTTTTATTTATTTGGAGGATTTGACACAATGAATAACAAGCAAGTAGTTGTAAAGAAAAGCATACAACTCTGTGTCACGCAGAAACTAATAGCGTCAACAAACGAATTATAGAGTTTAGTGCTGGGGACCCCAAGCCGCTTGCGTACGCACGCCCTCAGGTTCCTTTGTACTACCAGCCCCACCTCAGGAAGAAAGTAAGGAACGCAAGAGCTTACGTACGTAAGCCGCTTTGGGGCCCCGGCACTAAAGCTCCCTATTATCTGTGCACGTTAAAATGCATAGTTAAGAACGAAAGCACGAGATCCATGCATAACACGTGGCGAAGCGAAACTATCACTGGGGTTGGTCAATCAGTTAGTTCGATCGATTGACTGACTGACTGGCTGGCTGATTGATTGATTGATTGATTGATTGATTGATTGATTGATTGATTGATTGATTGCTGTGGCGTACAGAGCAGTCTACGTCTTCATTATGAGTATCACATTGAATATTGGGGCCAATACTACAGCTTGATGCATATCCTGCGACCGTCGACCCGAATCGTTGCGTATTGCGTACAGATCTGCTCATATCACCCGCCGCGGTGGTCTAGCGGTTACGGCACTCGACTGCTAATCCGAAGGTCGTGGGATAGAATCTCGGCCGCGGCGGCCGCATTTAGATGAAGGCGAAATGCTAGAGGCCCGTGTACTTAGATTTAGGTGCTCGCTGAAGAACACCACGAGGTCAAAATTTCCAGAGCCTTCCACTATGGCGTCCCTTACCATCATATCGGGGTTTTGGGTCGTGAAACACCAACAATTGTTATTTTGAGAATCTCATATCACGATTTCACACTGTGCCACTGACGACTGCGTTCCACATTCCTGCGTACTTTCAGATGCGAAGCATCTCTTGCTTGGGGGGTATGTCCCGCGGCCTGGTAGTCCGCACTCACACTACGCATGCGCAACTCTCCTCCTTGCCTATCTCCAACAGCTGCGCGTTACTCTCTACACTTCTCTACCAGCACCTGCTTGCGCTTCTCCTGCGTTCTCGCTTCTGCTCTTGCGGCGCATGCGGTACTCTCATCCTCTAGTCTCCTCTCCTTCAAGTGGTAGAGCGCTGCGCGCGTTCAGTCCAGCGCTTGCTTGGGTTGACTCCTCTGAAATGCGGGCTCGACATGCCGAAATTCTCTCCTGCGCAGCGCCGCGATGAGCGCCAGCGCATGCGCGTCCCCTCCCCTCTCTCTCCTCCCTACGCTGCCTCTCTCTCGCGCGCCTGTCGACCGCGTTCCCCGCTCGCCCTGTGAGAATTAACGGCCAGGTTAGAGGGAAGACACGACGCGCGTAGTGTTCGTCTTCGCGTTCCACGACGGGAGGTTGGTAGCATGCACGAGTTCGGTAGCATGCCCAACGAACGCCAACGGAACGCGATTGCGCGAGTGCTCCGGCTTCGCATCACCTCATGATCCCCTTTAGCGGGAGATGTTGTAATTTTTTCTGTTTATAATGATCCACGGGTTATCTGGCCCAATTTTCTTCTTAGCTTTCATTACTTTCCTTGTTCGCGAAATCTTCGACAACTCAATAACGACAGAGAAGCGACAAAAAACTAGGACAAAGCAGCAAACGAACGCCATGAATAGTGAAAGACTTGTTCCCAGCCTCAAACACCGTTCGTGACGCCGTTCGTGCGTTCAGGCTCGGGAAATAGTTTTCTAGAGCAAGAAAGCAGCCAGCTTACGCAAGGAAAGAAAAAAGCTGGTTCTCCAGATATTACTCCCTCTGTCGCACCCTCAACCAATTTGTTATCAATAAGGCGACACGGCATTTGATGTTCTGCTTCATAATCACTGGAAGCTCTGATTTCTTGAGGTATCGATATTTTAAAGGCTGATTTTGTGCCAGGAAACGTATTTATTGTCGTCTGATAGATGTGCTTGCTCGCATCACATTTGTATTAATTTTCGTAGAAGACGTCCTGCATGCACCACGCATAATGTGTCGCTCTCTGGGCCATACAGGCTCTCGGCTGCACCGTTACACCGTGGGCCTTGTTCAGTTACATTATAGTGTCTAAATGCTGCCGGAGGGCAGTCCTCTTTAGTCTACATGCGATTTTGTTAAATGAATGACTTTGACATCTTGAACACCTTTCAAGCTTAACCTCGTTGGTGGTCGGGGAGCTTTTTGGCATTACAACCAAATTCAGGCATTAAATTCAGAGTGTCGAGTTTGTTGAGCGTTCCTAAACTCTACTTTGGGATGAGAAACCATTGCATAGTTGTGAACCTCGGAGTAATTACCACGACTTGTATCCCCTTGAAATACGACTACGCCTTATCGAAAGCGTGCTTTTTCACATTATTCAGTCATAGGGGATGTCACTGCTTGTGGCCATATTTGTTCACGCGATCCTGTGCTTAAAACAGCAACACCAAAGAAGCTCAACGGGCGTTGGTACAAGCACCACGATCCACGAATAGAATCACTGAACCAGTTAGCACGGATTCTTTTATTGTCTCTAAAGTGTCTTTGGACCGTCTTGCCGAGCAATTGGGCCATCCGAGGGAAGTGGCGCTTGTGGAAATAGCCTAAGATAAATTAAAAAGCATGAAACGGGATAATTGCAGAGGTGGACAAATTATATGGTTGTGTGCACGTTTCACTGTGTTGCTCCTTCGTCCCGTCTTATATCCGTTATGCCAGCGGCATTCAATGAGGACACTAACAATCCCAACGTTGGTACGTAGGTGGACCCACATATGCGTATATATATGGAATTGTTAACAGCCGAAGATTGGCTGTACGTCAGTGGTACGCATAACTTAGACGCTAAATTATGCAGTGTTCTAAATTCAGTGCTGCTCGTATTCAGCACGCAGTTGCTGTTATCGAACAATGTGCGCATGCTTTGGTGTGGTTGGCGACTTGCCGGTAAAGAAGAGTTACACAATTCTACATTGTCTCCCAAACGTGCACAGCGTGCATATTTCGTTAGCGTGCATATACAATGACATCGGGTTACGTTCAAATCGGGGTGATATCGTAATAATGTTGCTAAAAAAAGAAAACCAGGGTCTTTTCTGCAGGAACTAACCCTCTCCACCGCGTCAAGAGAGAGTGTCACATTATTTCGTGAATAACATTTCTTGATATTCCTGAAAAGAACGCTCGCGCGAGACACTGAAAACTAAAAAAAGGTGAAGTGTTCTGTTACTTTCATACTTTCTTCGCAACACCTGATCCTAACCAGAGCGGTATATAACCACCGGCGCAGTAGTTCGGAAATCGCACTTGCGCAGATCTTCGAGCAGCAGCCACCATGAGGGCCTTCGTAGCCATTGCTCTTCTATCCGCTGGTGAGATTCTACGGACTTAGTAACAGCACTTAACATTATTTTAAGGGTCAAAAACTTTTAGATGCTCCATATGCAGTGTTCAAAAGCATTAGACTTTTTGAGTGGTTGTCACAAAGCAAGCGAAGAGGCTCGTGTAAAGTAGTAGCCCCGTTCTGATATGTTCAGCTCATTTTCGTTGTAACTGCAAATTCACTTTGTAATATCATTTAGAGTGCTTTTTTATATTTGTGTACTTCCCAAAGTTTAACGTATTTGTATAAAACGAATTACATAATCAGAGGATTCAGGATTTTCTTGCCTCTACGAGGACAGCATACCTCCCAGAATGTTTGAGAGCTTACAACTCGCTCAACTCCGTACTAGGTATGAAGTGCCGTATAATCGACTCTACACATTCAAGTTTTCTTCTTGTCGAAGATACTTGGCGGAAATAAGTGTGTCAAGCAGAACACCATAAGGCACTGCGAAATACCAAATTGAGAGATATCCTTAAGAGTATTTTTAGAACAGATTCTGCAAAAAATGCGGCCTGTAATATTGCCTAAATTTGCGTAAGGTTCTTCTAAACGGTGACGTCTTTGGATAATTTTTAGAGATTGTTCAAACTATGGAATCTTTCCTGAAGAATGGCAGTTTAACCATAAAAATCTAGTAATCTTAAAAATACCAGGAATTTGAAAGAAGCATGGATTTTTTAAAACTGAACAGCTGAACTTCAGTGGATGTAGCATCAGGATCACCGCAGCAACAAATTTCGGCCATCGGTTCTTTGACGTGCACTTAAATCTAAGTAAATGGGCCTCTAGCATTTCGCCTCCATCGAAATGCGACCGCCGCGGCCGTGATCGAACCCATGACTTTCTGGTCAGCAGCCAAGCAACGTAACCACTGCAACAGCATGGCGGCTAGTCTGTGGGATATAAGGGGCCTCAGTGTGCATCTGCGTGGCAGGGATACCGCATTTGCTTGCTTTTCCTGCACGTCTGCGACACCTAATATCAGTTTTACCAACAACACTGCTACCTTTTGCAGATTGTTGCAAGCCATTTTACTGGCGCGATTATTTACTGAATTTTTTTTCTCTAATTTCAGCCTCCCTGGCTTATGCCGGTCCTCGTCCCGCTGCTTCCAAGACGGATCTTAGCAACAGTCTTGGAGCTAGTTTTGGCAGTGCGAGCGGATCTAGCAGTGCCTCTGGGTCACTTTCCGGACTTGGCTCAAGTGGCAGCTCCTCAGGATTCCTAGCCACACCTTCATTTGGTCCATCGGGATCAGCGTCCTTTGGAGCTTCGGCTGGCTCTCCTGGCGGAGTTTTCGGAAGTCTAGGCTCTAGTTCTTCAAGTAGACCTGGATCTTCCGGACCTAGCTCATCAGGCTCTTTCGGCTTTGGTCCGAGCGGAGGCTTCTATGGTCCTTCGAGCTTTGGAGGTTCCGGTTTTCCAGTCGGCGGCTATGGTCCTGGCTTTGGACCTGTCTATAGTTTTGGCCCAGCCTATGGCTTTGGCCCAGCCTACGGCTTTGGTCCCGCCTACGGCTTTGGCCCCGCCTACGGCTTTGGCCCCGCCTATGGCTTTGGCCCCGCCTACGGTTTTGGCCCTGTTTATGGTTTTGGCTCTGGCTCTGGTCTCGGCCTCGGTTTCGGCTCCGGCTCTGGTTCCAGCTCTGGTTTTGGCTCTGGCTCCAGCTCTGGATCCGGCTTTGGCTTGGGCTCTAGTTCTGGCTCTGGTTCCAGCTCTGGTTTTGGTTCTGGCTCCAGCTCTGGATCCGGCTTTGGCTTTGGCTTGGGCTCTAGTTCTGGCTCTGGTTCCAGCTTTGGCTCTGGCTTGGGCGGCAGCTTCGGTCTTTACAACCCCTCGCTTTCTTCTGGTTTCCTTGGCCAATTGGGTGGTCAGCTTGGAAGTCAATCGGGCAGCAACCTTGGAAGTCGTGGATCTGTCCAAGCAGCTGCACGAAGTGGAAGACCTGCGGCAAGAAGCTCCAGGTGAGACATTTTTAATCATGTGCCTCTAACATATTTGTGTCCATAAAAGTAAGATTTTCAGCCGTCAACGCTTTAGAATAACTCTCGAGTTTCAACACAAATACGTTTATTCTGTCCGTGCATAAAGGCAGGCATGGCGCGATTAAATTTAAGGCCCGAGTGTGTCATCCGTTAGCGACTCTTACAATTAATCTCTTAATTCTAGTTCGCGAAGCCTAGGCCAAAAATAAGTTTAATTTGTTTTACGACTGGAATATTCACAAGTTCTCTACTAATATTATTATTGCTGAGATTCACATTACTGCGAGGGTCACATCTAAATAGGTATTTTATAGATGACACCGGAACAAACAGTACTACTCTGAATAACTTGAATATATCGAGCATACGTGTCGGCGTTTGTAATGTTGTATTTTTTTTCTTTCAGTGCCTCATCTAGTGCCTCTATGTCATAAGCAAGGCTACGTAACTAAACCTAGTCATCCTTTCAACAGGAGGGTAAGTGATTTTTATTAGACCCGCGTGCATAAACAAACGTCCAATGTGTCGTAACATTTCTTTTAAGTTTTCACTTATCTTCCCTAAGTAATTGGCGCGCATGATGCTCATAGCTTCCATATCTGCCACGACTTCGATCTAGGCTCTAAGGATAATAAGAAATCATGATACTTGTAGCAGAACAATCCTTATAAAATTAGCCCGCTATTAAAAGGCTGTTCTAAGTGTTCTGCAGTGGACGATAAGCTAAAGTGCAATGTTATCATTCAATCATCTTCTGTTGTATCAGTTTTTGTCATCATTAAATTCTTTTTTTATTGATGCGTTTGCTTTAAAAAGAAAACTGCCTTTTTGTGGTGCGGGTTAAATTGAGGTGGGCGCAAGCACAATGTTGACGGTCTGCACTTATTGCTGCATGACATGCATTGCAGGCAAGAAAGTTGGCGCGATAACGGTGGTGTCATTTTACATGTATGACAAGGGCTGAAAGTTCGCAATGCTGAAATCCCTTACTAAGAGACTTCAAGAAAACCTCAATCCCACTCATTGTGTCTCCTGCCTCATTGTTTTCTAATAGGGATGACATATAACCTACTTACAATTTTAAATGTTTGCATCTATGACTGGCGCGCACCTGATACTAATTAGTATTATTACTACGCTGGGGCGTTTTACCAGATAACAAAAATACTCACTGCAAAAGTACTCAGTGCACGTTTGTTTCTCCTTCAGGTCATAGGTGTCACTTTTCCAGTGATATTAAAAGAACAAGGGGTACAACCTAAGCAATCAATGGATACTTCCCGGCTATGATTTTCTGATTACCCAATAATAAAGACTGCATCTGAAGTTGCTGTTTGTCTAATGTCTCATTGCTTTAAGCCATAAAAGGCGATATAGTCGACGGAGACCATTTTTCGTAAATGCGTTGCGAAGCATCCATCACTTCGGTAGGTGCAAAAATATGCAGAAAACCGGCGCACTGAGCAGTGCACGTTACCGATTGACCACCATCGTCGTCAGCCGCCGCAGCAGCATCATCATCATCATCATCTCCCGTCGCCGCGCTTTTTGAAGTGCTCGCGCGTGGTTTACCTTTATCGGAAATCTAGTGGCCTAGCATTACACAAGTGGTGCAATTACACATTGGACAAACAGATACGAATATATATCTCTGTTTCGCAAGACGTTGGCAACGTACATTTTGCATTCCGAGAACCCGGCTGGAACCAACCCAGAATAGGCGTTGATGATATTGACGAAGATATACAAATGCCAACGATGAGCTTTCAAAGTAAATATACAAAAGAGTTGTTGGCAGCACGTAAAGCATCATGCCGGCTCATTGACAACTTTAAGTTGTCGATTGATTGAAGGACGCAAAAATATTCTTTCTTTTAAGATCGGGGCATTGGAAGTAGAAAATAGTCGCATGTTGTTCAGAGGTCTTTCATAAAACTTTCACTGAAAGAGTATGAAAACCGTGAAAAAAGAAAAATACAAATAAATAAATAATGTGTGAGTTGCACTTCTGTACTTCGCAAACTGAGGTGGAAGTGCTTTAAAGGAGCATACGATAAACTGAAAAGAGACTGTCTGTACCTTTCAACGAAATTCTGTGCCAACTCCGTGCTGTACTCTACACGTCTTCGCTGGTCCTCTACCTTCACAGTGTGCAATAGCTCATGATATAACTCATGCAATGGCTCGACATAACTTCCTAAAAGTGATGTCGTCTTCACAAGTGTACACTCCTCTCACGAGCTCTGAGAAATACTCCAGCTCTCAGAAGACCGGCAACTTTTAGAGCGACAGCTCTATTCCTCCAAGTAGAAACCCAGAAAATGGCTCGTTACGTGAATCTGACATTCGTGCTCAGCCAAGGTCATGCCAGCTCCACGCCAAATAGCTTCAGCGAAGCACTGGTGCGGCGGGTTAGCGAAAACGACGAACAGCGGCTTAAAAGCAGTCTTTCGTGTCGCCACTCTCAGAGGCGCTGTCTACGTCATGTTCGCTGCGCGTTCGCGCCGAGAGTACCGATGGCGAAAGCAGCGCCTCACTGTTGTCTTGTGGTGTAATGGTAGACGTGGTGGTTGCTGTTACAAAAGCGGCCGTCTGGCAGGTGCTTCACCAGAACCAAGCATGTAAGAAGAAGGAGGAGCGTGGTTATCGAGTCATGAGGCTCACTAGCTATCTATCGACAAACTTGGTTTCACCGTGTTCAACCACGGTATTCTTTACGGGAAATCTCGCTGGAAACACCGTAAGCCACGCAAGAAATTACATGAGTAATTTTTGTGCCGTTGAAAGCAACACTACAAGAGAACACTGCATGGTGACCTACTGTTGTACCAACAAGCACGCATCAACAAGCACGTCTTTCAAATATTTTATTCAACGCGCTTTTAATGTTAAGTGCGAAAGGCTTCGTGTGTTCCAACATCACTCACAAGATCTTCGTTTCAACGTTGCATACTAATAGAGGTCTTATTTGATTCAGCAAATAGTGTGGATGAACCGATTTCATTTTTGGGGTACTTTTTTCCGAGTCAATTCGCTCTACCTCAAGTGGGCACGTTTTTACGTGTTGTTCGCTAAGCGAGAGTTTATGAAGACCATGCCCCACGCTACGCACAAACTGTAACTTTTTGTAGCTGCACATTTACGTCATTCACTCCTACGCCACTTTGACAGCGTTGCTGCGATATGGAAGTTTTTATAGCCTAGACGTACTCTGGTCGATAAATTATGCGATGGATTTCTGCAAAGATTCAGATTGCACTTGATTTTTTTTGCTGTTAATCACTTATTTGTAAAGAGGGAATGGTCCATTTGCTTATTGTATTGCTGGTATCCAATGCTTCAGAGGCGTAGCCAGAAATTTTTTTCGGGGGGGGGGGGGGGTTCAACCATACTTTATGCATGTTCGTGCGTGTGTTTGTTTGTGTGCGTGCATATATACACGCAAGCAAAACTGAAAAATTTCGGGGGGGGGGGGTTGAACCCCCCCCCAACCCCCCTCTTGGCTACGCCCCTGCAATGCTTGACGCGCCATCTTGTGATTTTAACGGAGCGCTCACTAGGATGTAGGCTTCGCATAACTATCACCTCTCGAAGTTTGTTAACGTGCGCCTCAATATTAATTACCAATTCCTCAATTCATTTTTAGGAACCGCAATAAAGGAAATCAACTGCAAAGAATACGCAGTGTCGCCGGAACGGCGAAGCAATTATTGCGATAGCAACGCACTGGAAGACTATATGAAGTAAGAGCAGCAGCTTTAGGGGAGATGTGCTATCGCTTCGTGCTCCCGAACTGCGGGGTCCTGTCGACAAGCCTGAGGCGTTAAGCTGTAGCTCGCGCGCAGCTGCACGTTGTTCCTTATTGCAAACTGGAATGCGAGCGCGCTTTTTCTTCAGCGTGACTGGTGTTTAGGTGAAGCTCTTTGGCTGGCGTCGCAACGACACGCGACGCGCGCGTTCGCGGCCCTATCTGCGTGCAGCTCACGCGAACGGCGCGAAGACGACTTGGAGGAAGTACGCACACTCGCGTGACCTTGGCTGAGCAGCGCTCGAAGGTCAGATTCACGCAATGAACCGTTTATTGGGCTTGTGCCCGGAGAAGTAGAGCTATCGCTCTATAAATAAAAGTTCTCCTAGCACAGCTCCACAATATAGAATTGCTTTACGAGCTCACTTAGAGAAGCAACTTTAATAAAATAAGACCACTTGGTTACTGTGGGTCGAACCCCTCGTCGAGGGCCCCACTGGCTATTGCGGCTCGCTGGGCCTGGTCAAAGATCGGCAATTGACTTCCCAAGTCCAGTTCTCCATTATTCCTGCACTTGTGCTCCCGACTGTACGTACATTTAGGTAGTAGAGATAGCATATAGTAGAGTAGTAAATGGCAAATTTGCTTAACCGTACCGTGTGACCTGCTCATCTGTACAGTAACACGCATAGAAGGGATGTTATAATGTGCGCTGCATCAAACTCAACGTTGGACGTAACGTTCTTACATCCATTGTTACGGGACAATTCGCGCTTGCTTCGGCATCGTCGACGCGGTAGGCATAACAAATAATGACAATATTGCGCATTGTGTGGATATGAAATCGAGCTCTCGGTGTTCAGTGCACTTGTGTGCGCAGAATATTACGTCGAAATGGGCACGATAACGCACAGAGTTGTGGAATGACGGAAAGCTCTTTCTTTCTACTGGAATAGCGCGTATCTCCGAATTGCCAAGATGCATCGAAGCGTTCTAGTTCGAAGAATTATTGTTCTCTGACCTTCTTGTAGTTCAGTCGGAAAAAAAATTATTTGTTGATGGAGAACTGCGAGAAATAGACAAACAAAAAAAAAAAGCAGCTGCGTCAGCTAGCGATTGTTCTCGCATTTCACAATTGTAGCTAGTGTAGTATATAATAAGGCATGCGGCATCCCCTAAATCGCACTTGTGCAGGTCTTGGAGCAACAGCCACCCTGAACAATACAGCAACCATGAGGGCCTTCGTAGCCATTGCTCTTCTATCCGCAGGTGAGGTTCTGAGACTCAGTGGTCACACCACAACCTTTTTTTGATAACGCAATTTCACATGCTAATGTTCTAAGCCTACATGCTTAAACAGAAACAAGAAAACGAACAACTAAATATTATCGCATTCTTATCGGGTACTTTAAAAAAAATCAACTAAGTTCTAGTGCCGTGGAACCATTACGTGCCAATTAACAATGTAAAATTATCATTGTCTTAAAAATGTTTCGTTGATCTGTGTAGAACAATCTATGTGATGGGCGAGCTTAGTGACTCAAGCAGAACACCGTGTTTAATTGGTGATTAAGTAGAAGCGTCCACGGCAATGGTTATCTTGTACAAAAGCAGGCACGAAATTCTTAAATGTTTGCACACTTCGAGACAACCGTACTGCGTCTTCTTCAAGCAGGGACGATTAACTGCTTTTGGTAGCTTTCAAACCTTTCTGTTATGCGCCTAGGCGCACGTAGCCATGTATACTAATACTACTGCAGAAGGCAAAGGAGGGCGTTTTCAATATGAGGAACCTCTAGTTTAATCAAGAAAGCCCGAAACCGAGCATTTGCCTTACCACAAGAGAGCAAGGAGCAAGAGTGCCGTGAGAGTGCGAAAAGGGGATCACGTCTTGCATTTGTTAAATATTTGGCTCGCATAATATGAGTATGTGTAAAGTCGCAGCAATGAAGATATTGTAAATTTTAGGCTATGAGCCGGCAAGAAAGACTTCGTTCCAAACGCCCGAATTTGGCCATTATTACTTCCTTTCTTTTTATGTGGGCCAGTGGGATGGAATATTTCCCAATTGTTTACAAAAGCTTAATATTCGGCACTGGTTCATACGATGGTCAAAGAGGTACGAAGTAGAATGAAAGAAGAACCAGAAGTTTGTGGCTAGAAGTAATTTATTTTTCGGCATGGTTCGCCGGCTGTACTTGAGGCTGTGCATTACGCTTAAGAATGCAGATGTGAAATTTTGATCGTGAGAGTTTTGAGGCGTCGATACGGGAACCCCACGATGTATTTTTACATATTTGCGTAAGCGTGAGCACACATAAAATGTTAGTGTCGCGGCCACCATTGCTGTCTACATTTCCGAAGTAGGCGGTATGTCATTTGAAATTGTTTAAGTCTACCAATGGCAATGGCTGGAGCGAATCTTTCTTGATAGCTCTTCTTTTTTTTAAACTAATTTCAGCCTCACTGGCCTATGCTGGCCCCCGTACCGTTCGTAAGGTGGATGTTCTTGGCAGTGGAAGTCTCGGAGGAAGTGGGGTCGGTGTGGCCAGACCTGGCGGAGCCCCCGGAGCACTTCCTGGAGCTGGTGTAGCTGGTGGTGCCGCAGGGTTTCCCTCGCTACCCTCACGGGGTTCATCTGTAGGAGGGTTCCCAAGCGCTTTTCCTGGAAGTCCCAGCTCTTCCCCTTCTGGCAGTTCGGTATCTGTTGGAGCTAGTGCAGCATCCGCGGGGCGACCTGGTTTTTCGGGCTCTTTTGGCTTCTCTCCAGTAGGAGGCTTTTATGGTCCAGCTAGCTTTGGAGGTTATGGTGGCTTTTACAATGGTCCCGCTTTCTACCCTGGGTATTACGGATATGACGGCTTTGGCGACTACTACGGCAATGGCTTCGGTCATGGAGGTTATTACGGCGGTGGTTTCTATCCATACTATGGCTCCGGCTACGGCTCTGGCTGGGGTTTTGGTGGTTTCGGAGGCAACTACGGTGCCCCGTTCGGTGGTCACTACTGGTTCCCAGGTAGCGGTTCATTCGGTCAGTTCGTTGGCCAGCGTCCCGCTGGATTCCCCTCCGTCTCTGGTAACTTGGGCAATGTCCGTAGCTCTTCCGCATCCCCTCGAGCCGCCACAGCATCGAGTGGAAGTTCTGCCTCGAGCAGCTCCAGGTAAGCCTTTCCCAGAACGCGTAGCTGTAATAAGTTTTCTTGTGTGCTTAAAGTTTTCAGTCGCCAACACCCGACATTTACTTTATTGCAGAAATATGGTTAGCTGGGCCAGTTTGTATGAACCCTTGTAAAAAAAGCGCTAAAATAAAGATGAAGCACGTAGGGAGGTCTGGACGACTACTTGTTTTTGTCCATACCTCCCTGTGTGCTTCGTCGGTTTTCGCGTTGTATTTACGATGATTTACGTTATGATGGCGCTAACGCACGCGTAAGTTGCTGCCTAGCCGTAAAGACGTATTGAGCTTTTACGAAGTCACTTATTCGTTTGGCAAGAACAACTAAAATGATATCTGTCTAAATTATGCGCACAACTATGAAATATAAGCCCGAATCAAATAATCTTCAGTCATTACCTCGACTACACCGTCTAACCTATGCGCTACACATCGTACGCGAAGTAGAAATCAAACATATTAAATCTACAGCGGCTCAGAAATGTTACCTCTATGTAGTATTCGTATCTACGTTAGCCCCCTTGTTCAAATTTGCTTTGTTATTCCGCCCATGTCGCACATTCTTGAACAGGAAGCATTGTTCACAATTAGTGAGGTGTCTTTATCGTTCTAGGCTTTTTTTTTTTAAATTAACATCCGGCTTACGTACCACTATTTTTCCTTTCTATCCTTTAGCCAATAATAAGATGATGTCACCATTCCCGGCCATCCTGTGAAAACCACGGTAAGTGTGACCTGTACAAGAACCTCACTTGTGACGATTAACTTGTATTAGGACTATATTTCGTAACGAAATCCTAAGCTTCTCTTTTTGCCTTTTGTTATTTCCTCGTGTGGTGGTATGACTAAATAGTTGTCGTGACTGGTATCCAGAAATCTATATAACCAGTAGTAAACAGCGCTTACGAGACGAGTCTACCGATATTAAAATACTCTGAAACAAATGTGCTCCAATGGACGACATACACCATGAGAGGCTAATGATGACGTCTAACTCGGTATTTTAGCACCATTTTAATCATGTTAGAGCATGTTTACATGCCAGGCTTATCTTGTACAAAAAGCTACTTTTTTTGCGGTATAACGCAAATTAGTGTACGATTGGCTCGGAATAAACGGCGCAAAAAAACGTAGGCATGGGTGGATGAATCTGACGGATAATTCGAAATGTTGGGATAGTATATAAAAAAAATCGTTGTCCATTGTTTGGTTCTTAGTTTCGCTAAGAATTTTTATTATTCCGCCAAGTATTGAATAACCTGTTTTACGTTTTTGTTTGCACAATCGCCCTCTTTTGCCAGGAAGAAATATTTTATTATCAGTGGATTGGTACTTTCATTTTCCCAAATCAATTAAGATTAATATTATGTGCATTTTCCTCTGTTTCAGAACCGCAGCGACTATTTACGGCGATTTTAAAGAACAAGGTCAACTACCTCTGCATTAAAATGACAATTTTCGCCAATGCTTTTGCTAATGCTCACAATAAACAAAATATTCACATTGGAATTAATGTGGTGCGTCGTTATGTCTAATGGCCTGCAATAGTTTTATATAGTCGTTTTATAGCCGCGCCTCCGTAAGGAGCGACGCACCGCTATTAAAAAATTGGCGGAGACTGCTTTGTACCGATATTTCGGAGTATCCCCGGGTTTCGCAGGAGACAGAAATTGTTAAGAAATTTTGAGAATTGGATACTGTAATATTTACTTTGTTTCATTACCTACAACGTGAGCCCAAGACGACGTGAACGAATTAGACACGCAGCACGCGCGCTGACCTGCTTTTATTTTTTTTACTCACGCGATGTCGCAAAGGCAAGGAGAACGAAGTACACGCGCTCGCGTGATCTTAGCTGAGCTGGAACATCAGATTCACGCAAAGAGCCGTTTTGCAAGTTTGTAGCTGGAGGAGTAGAGCTATCGCTCTAAAATTAAAAGAAGCTTTAGCACAGCTCCGCAAGGTAGAATCGCTTTACAGTGCAATGGTTGGTCAAGCTCACTTAGGCTGTATTGCTAGATTTCAAACAAAGTACTCCGTCTGAAAAGAAAATAAATTCTTTGAGGTGCCAAAGAGAAAGAGCAACAAATTTAGAAGTCACGCGGTTTCTTATGCATTTGCCGAAGACGACTCGAAGGCGAAAGCCAACGTCTTATTTTACCTGTCAGCGCCAAACGCGGTTTTGCACTGCCTCCGGGTTCGCAGGCATTGTAATTTCTTGCACTTCGCTTGGTTTTGCAGTGTCTCCGGGATGGGCGCTTTGACCAAGCAACGATGTCATGTGATGAAATCATCATTTGACGTCAATTAGGTGACGTCAAAGTGAAATCATGATGACGTCACCAATTTGGCGCCATAGGACGTCATCACTCCATGATGACTTTTTTGCATCACTCGTATTGACGGCGACGGTCTCTGTTTGTGTTTGATAAGGCATCTAGAAAGCCCTTGCCTTAAGGGAGCCCTGCAACTTTTTCAGCATGGTCAGAAAACGCTGCCGATCGGTAGTCGAGGCTGCTGAGAACACGCGAGCCAAACATTATAGCGCAGCACGCGGCCTGGTATTTGCAATTAATTCTCGAAGTCAGCTGGAACTCGCTCCCTCGTCTCTCTACAAATGATGCCATATAGTCAAATGACCGTGCCATATAGCCAAATTCACGGCCGTTGCCTGATTTCAGCATCTAAGCTGCACAGTTACCGCGACCGCCGCGGAAGGCAGCTACGTACCTGCGCGCTTGCTTGCTATCACACTGTAAGTAACTCGCGCGTTAGAAGAAAAGAAAAGTGCGCTAGGTCATGACACGTGCGTGACGTATCTTCTTCCCCCGTGTCATCCCTCCCTGCTTAGCCTCCAGCGCGCTCGTCGGGACGAGAGAAGAGAGAGAGTAATTACAGCCTGCGACAAAGCTCTGTAACTCCGCTCGTGCTTGACGGATTCTAATGAAAATTTGCGTTGGTCGATTTGTGAGGCAATGAAATGTAATGAAGCCATTCGATGGCTACATAGAAAAGTGTTGCAGGACCCCTTTAAAAACACTGGCTTAGCTCGGCTATGCCAGGATATACGTAGCGTTAGCAAAGGCTCAGCCGATTATTCTGAGCTTTCCACACTGTCTAGGATTAGCTTGATTGTCATGCTTACTGCTGCTCCAATGACACGCACACGGTATACGTATTATGTGGCACATGCATATTTATTTTTGCTCAACGTCAGGTTGCTTCTCTATTGCCACAAAGACGGCTCGGTGGTCAGTGAAGTAACACGCTGCGGTCTCTATGGCCCCAACACAGTAACCGCTAATTGCCAGGCAACTACTTCGGGATCCGATGAGATAAGCTTCTCGGCTCTTCTGCGCCGTCAAGCAGCATTTGCGCTCTCCTCCTCCATGGCGTTAAGGCCCGAACACACGTACGCGTTGCCGCGCGTCAACGCGTGACTTTTTGACGCGGCGCCGCGCCCTCACCCTATGGCAAGAGAGGGCGTGCGGCTACGCGAAGCTGCGCGCCCTTCCTCTCCATAAGGAGAGGGCGCGGCGCCGCGTCAAAAAGTCACGCGTTGACGCGCGGCAACGCGTACGTGTGTTCAGGCCTTTACCCACCTGCAAACGCCAGTCATAGGCGCTATCAAGCGGCCCCAGCACAGTGTCAGACGGCGACTGCACAGCGAAGGCAAATAGCTGCGCGCGCGCTGGCGCCACTGTGTCTACGACGTCACTCTTCTCGAATGCGGCGCAGACCAGCAGCTGAGAGCCGCGCGCGGCGGTGTCGGAGAGCGCGTGAGATGCCAGCTCCGGTGACCCAGCTGTGTGACATCACTGATCCTCGAGCATGCGCAGCACGGCTCATGACGCTCCACGCGAAATCGGCTCCGGCTAGGCAAATGTAACTAACGCTACAAAAGTGTATTTTGCACTAGTGGCGCAAGGCTGGAACCAACAGCGGAGTTAGTGTTCGACCTAGCTTTTTCTAAGTTTTTGCTGGTGATGTGATGTCAAGCCTTTGCTAGAGATGCTAAGTTTGTACAAGAAGTACTAAGTACGCTTAGGCATGGCTATCCTTCTCCGGTTTCGGTTAGTTCCCCACACTACGCACAAGTCACGTGATTTTGGCCGGAACATATCACGTGACCAGTTGTTACGTGATTTTAGTTAAGTGACTAGCTGGTACGTGATGCTGTGTGATTTTTAGCCACGTGACTAGTTACGTGATGTTACGTGATTTCAGTCACGTGACTACATTTACGTGATGCCAAGCCTTTGCTAAGTTTTTACTAGAAGTACTAAGTACTCACGCTGTAATAAACAGCGCAAAAGAAACTAGAGACAAAAGGGAAGAACACGGGACAAGCGCTGTTGTTCTTCCCTTTTGTCTCTAGTTTTTTCGCGCTGTTTATTACTATGAATACATACCAACTATCCCAGCTTTCTACTCTCTTGTACTAAGTACGCTTAGGCATGGCTATCCTTTTCTGGTTTCGGTTAGTTCCCCACACTACGCACAAGTCACGCGGTTTTGGCAGGAACATATCCCGTGACCAGTTGTTACGTGATTTTAGTCACGTGACTAGCTGGTACGTGACGCTGTGTGATTTTTAGCCACGTGACTAGTTGCGTGATGTTAAGTGATTTCAGTCACGTGACTACATTTACGTGATGTTAGTCACGTGACTGTTACGTGGTTTTGGCGGGCACATGCCACATGACTAGCTGTAGCATGATGTTACGTGATTTTGAGTCACGTGACTAGTTGTTACGTGACGTTACGTGATCTTTAGTCGCGTAACATACCCGCTCATCATAATTATTGCATTCTACGGCCGGACAAATCGGCACACGTGTTCTGGGAGGAAAGCAGAAGTTGAAGAAGAGCACGAAGCGAGCGCGTGCCGGTTCATTTCCATTCGTGCTACCAGGCGCAACGAAAAGCTTTAAAAAATAAGACTGCGTGGTCTACTCAACTTCAGCATTAATATCAACCTTACGTAGGCTCACGTTTATGCTCACGTCTACACTCGCATACTTCAACGCACCAGCGTTGAAACACCAGCACAAAGTATATTGAACAGAGGAGAGGGAGAGAGAAGAGAAAGGAAAGACAGGGAGCTTAACCAGAAGAATTCTCCGGTTTGCTACCCTGTACGTGGGAAGGGGGAAAGGGATGTAAAAGAATATAAAAAGAAGAAGAGATCAGATGCTTTAAAGGGGTAGGAGGCAGTGCCTTGACCAAGCCCCCCCCTCCCTCCACAAATCTTTCACCGGAGTTTTTGATAAAGATATATCATGTCAGTCATCTCTTTCAATGAAAATGTCCTTACTGGATTGCAACCACTGAAAACTCGTATTTGAAGGTACGAGATCAAAATGCGCCATGTAGAGCACCGATCATTTGAGATATTGGTGTTAAAGAGCATTGTCTGCGTGGTCGCTAAAGCTAATTATGCGCTAACGTACTCACGAGTCGACTGGCTCAGACTAAGATATAACCGTGAGTCTGAATGGTTCCGAGTGAGTAATATTTTGGTGAGTTTGAGTCCGAGTGAGTAGGGTTGACAAAAATTCTGATAAGCCTGAATCCGAGTGAGCCCCTAAGGGCGAAATATATCTCATGAGTGAGTCTGAGTGAGCTCCACATTTTTTGCCGAGCTATGGTGGTTACTGTGGGTGAGCCCATCGTCGAGGGCTTCACTAGCTAGTCCGGCACGCCGGGCCTAGTCAAGGGTAGCTATTTAGCTTCCGAAGTCCAATTCGCTGTTAAACCTACACTTGTGCTCCCGACTGCTTATACATTTAGGTAGTAGAGATAGCAGTAAATAGTAAAGGAGTAAATCACAAATTTTATAAACCGTGAGGTGTGACTTGCTAATCTGTACAGCGACATGCATAAAAGAGATGTTATAAGGTGCGCTGCATTGAATTCGATGTTGAACGAAATGTTCCGGAGTGGGTTGTTATGAGACAATGCTAGCTTGCTTCGGCATCGTCGGCGTGGTGCATATAACAAAAAAAAGCCACAGTTTCGCCGCAACGGCGAAGGAATGAATGCGATAGCAACAAATTGGAATGTAACGCGAAGAATGGAAAGCAGCTCGAAATTTCTAGCGCGTCGCTCAAGCGCAAAGGACGCACGAAAAGAACACACACAGGACGAGCGCGAACTATCAAGTGTCACAGTTGTTAGTTATTTCTGTTTGAACAGCGTGCTCGTTTCGCAAAAGCGGCCGCTGCAGCGAGCGAAGTGACCTTCGTGCGCTCTGTAACTTCAGCGCGGACATCGCGGTGCAAGCTAAGACATACAGCCCCTCTCCTCCCTCCACAAGATAAGCGCACACGAAGGTGACCACGCCCGGTAGGGCGAAGTGCACGGAGGCGCGCGCGCAACGCAACGAGTGGGCCGATGACCTTTAAAGCACGCCCCTCGCGCACTTCGCGCCATCTCGCTGGTGAGCAAGAAAGCACGCTGAAGTAAATGGTGTATACAAATAGCTCACATTTAGCATGCTGAAAGACGGTACTCTTCGTGGCCTAGCCGTCTGACGCCGCGCGCTGCGGAGCGAGAGGTCGCCCGTTCGATTCGGCGCGTCGAAAAGTATCTCTGAATATATATATATATATATATATATATATATATATATATACACGCAGTCTGCGTATCTGCGTATATTTACCCGGACCTAGAATCATCTTTTCTCGACATATATATATATATATATATATATATATATATATATATATATATATATATATATATGTATATGTATATATATATACGGGACATGACGGCGACGCCGACAGTCCATAGTACATAGTATTTGTATTTGTTTGCGCATAATGTTACGTCGAGGTCGAGACGGTAGCGTACAGAGGGACGAAATGACGGAAAACTCTTTCTATTTTATTTCGAATAGTGCACATCTCCGAATCGTCAACATGCATCGAAGCGTTCTGGCCAGAAGAATCAATATTGTTTCTCTTTCGTGGAATTCATCGAAAACGAAATGAATTGTTGCTGGGCAACTGCAAAAAATAAAATAAATAAATAAACAGACGTACAAGGAAAGCTGCTTCAGCTAGCTACTGTTCTCGCATTTCACAATTGTACCTGGGGTAGTATATAACAGGGGTTGCAGCAACCCCGAAATCGCACTTGTGCAGGTTTTGGAGCAACAACCGCCCGGCACAACGCAGCAACCATGAGGGCCTTCGTCGTCATTGCACTTTTATCCGCAGGTGAGATTGCGAGAGTCAGTGGCCGCACCACAACTTTTTTTTTTCAAATAGCGAGAATTGAAGTGCTGTACCTGCGATATCGCATGCTAAATTTTTACTCAGCCTATTTGGCTAAACAGAAACGAGAAAACGAACAAGTTAATATTATCGAATTCGCATTCCGTCATAATGTACTTCGAAAAATAACATGCAACTTTCACAACGTATAATCTAAAATTTTGATTGCTTTCAACATGTTTCGTTGCTTTGAAAATGCTCCATCGCAGACTATGCTTTGAGCAAGTTTAATGACTCGAGCAGACCACCGTGTTATATTGCGGACTTATTGGAAGCGTCCGCGGAAATGGTTCATTGGAGTTCTTATGCAAAAGTAGCCGCGCAACTTTTAAATGTTTGCCCACCTTTAGACAAAGGTGGCGCGTCAATATATAGAACTTTCTGGGATATGAAATATTTGTCTCATCAAAGGCAGTGATTTCGTGAAAACAAATATTTAGCGATATAGTAAAACTTTTAATAAGAGTAATTTTTTAAAACTGAACGTTATTGTGCGTAGATTCAAAGTGAGATTTGTAAAATACGATTAGTTCTCCCATGTGGACCTGATTAGCGCTGACGTGAAATCTGATTGAAAAAATAATTATGGAACACAAGGTGTTAAGGCTGTACGGGCATTTATACCTTTCTTGATATGCTCAGCGACGTGTGTGGCAGCTTTAATACGGCTTTTAAAATACCTTAGTGATTCACAACAAGTGTAACCTAATGGTGCTGGAATGTCGAAGTACAGTAATGGTTTGTTTTGTAAGACATCGCTTGAACTGGAGGAATGGTGGTTTTATTGTCCATTTATTAAACTTAGCCGTACCAATTGCAAAATTTAAGCCATTAGCATAACGTCATGAATCCGAGCTAGTAAAGTACCATGAATCGCTTCCGTTTGTTGAAGCCGTCAAGGTAGGATTTACATTTTTTTTTTTTTCAAGTTTTACGAACACTTCGCTCTCGTTAAGACGGAAGTGCACAAGTTATGTTGGAGAATTGTGAGTTTCGTGGAGCACGATGGCATGATTCGTGTCTTATGTCACTAATACTTTACGCACTTTATTTACTAACTTATTGGAGATAGTACGTTTGGCCCCTACGTAAAACTCTCGCTGTTTGTGTTCGAAATATGTAACACACTGCAAATTCATCGGACCGGAGACCATTTTGCATTGTGAAGGTATCAAACATGAAGTCGACGTTGTCTTTTGCTGCGCAAATACTGAGATTATGCATCTTTTACTCATTGTAGCATAAACTGCTTACCCCTTGATACCGAATGAGTGATGTACTAAAGGCAGCGTGGACGATTAATTTGTTTTTGATGACTTTACATACATACATACATACATACATACATACATACATACATACATACATACATACATACATACATACATACATACATACATACATACATACATACATACATACATACAAAGAACTTTATTGAAGGACCAGAGGGACTGGTGTAAGGAAGTCCTAAGACCCCCTCAACCAGTCGACGGCTCCACCCAGGTCGGCACCGGAAGATGAAGACCCTCCGCGATGGCCCGGGCCCTCCGAACAGCCAGTAGCTGCAGACCGAGGTCCGGGCTGTGTAACCTCCGCCGCCACGAGTCCTCGTCACATAAATCCGCCCCACGTTCGCGGGGCACTGCCAGAGCATGTGAGCTAGCGAGCAACTCTCGAGGCCGCAACGAAGACACTCGTCTTGAAAGTTCGGCTCTATCCTACGATACGTTCGCGGGCAGAGATATGTGCCCGTTTGTAGGAGTCTAAAAGTGATTCCCTGGTTTATTTTGAGCCTAGCATTAGGAAGAGGAAAACGCCTCCTACCCGGCTTGTAGCTAGACGTAATCTCATGGAACGTAGTCAAAGGATCCTTTCTGAGGTCAATGCGCCGCCCCCCCCCCCCCCCCCCCCGCCACTCGCCTCACCACCCTCCACACGGTTCGTGCATTCACGTGCAAGGGTGTGAGCGCTGGCATTAGGATTAACCCCATCAATGCTCTCAACGTGCGCTGGAAACCAATATATCATAACCATCATCATCATCACCATCATCATCAACCGTCATCATCAGATAACCATCAACCCATCTCGACTGTCTGCGACCACTCCGAATGAGCCGTGCCGCCTGCTGCGAAATCAAACCTCCAGAGAAGGCCCGAACGGCCGATCTTGAATCCGAGTAAACCACACAAGGCACCGCTGCTGCCTGAAAGGCCCGCCGCGTACTGTACTCTGCAGCGTCCACAAAAAGCGCCGCTTTAGCATCGCTACCTACACTTCGAAGAGGAGCCCGAGCTCGAGCTTCACGACGGCCTGCATGGTGCACCGGATGAATGTTGCGCGGTATAGGATCCACCTTAATATCCCCCTGCTCGTCGCCTGTGAGCTGAACTCCGTCAGACACCTCCACCCTATGAGCCACAATGCCAACCTCATCCAAGATCCTCAAACCAGCCTTAGTGCTGGGCAGACGAGCCACCTGCGCCGCAAAGTGCGCCTCAATCAGCTCATCAACCATGTTGTGCAAACCCAGCTCCAGAAGCCGCTCAGTGTTAGTCGTCTGCGGAATTCCCAGAATCCTCTTGAGTCCGACCCTGATGAGCGTATCAATCTTCTTCTTCTCTGTCCCAGTCCATTGCAAATATGGAACATGACTAAACATTCACATGACTAATAAAAAAGCATCAAAAACCCTTAGTAATAGATCCTCTCTTGAACCACCACGCTTACTCGTAATCCGGGAGATCAAGCGCAAGATGTTGCTCGCCTGACCCCCCAATCGCTCAATGGCTCCTCTGTTACAGCCTCGCACGTCAATCCACAGACCCAGGATCCTCACAGAATCCACTCTCGGAACAACCATCCCCTCCCGAGACCACAGCCTCACCGGAAGGGAATCCAAAGGCTCAAGGTTCCGCATGCCCTGTCGCGCCTTCCGAAAGAGTAAGAGCTCCTACTTCTTCGGAGAGAGCACGAGGCCCGTACCCTCAAGAAAACGCTCCGTGACGTATAGCGCCTCCTGCAGGGACTCTTCAAGCGTGGCGAGAGAGCCACCCTTACACCACACGGTAATATCGTCAGCACAAATAACATGCCCAATGCCAGGCACCCCTGCTAGCAGTTCCGACAGCCTTTGCAGAGCAATATTAAAGAGTAAAGCGAACAAGACCGACCCTTGCGGCGCGCCCTTCTCACCCAACTCGTACTCCTAACTCAAAACAGAGCCAAACCTAAGACGTGCTCTCCTCTCCGCAAGAAAAGATTGCGTGAACCGATAAGATTTACGTCCCAAACTCAGCAAAGAGATCTCCCTGAGTATGTGCTCATGAGCAACCGTATCAAACGCCTTAGCAAGATCCAACGCCAAGATCCCCTTGACATCACACGTAGGATTATTCAGAACGGCCCGCTGAATAAGGAGAAGGGCATCCTGTGTGGACAGCGCTCGCAGGAAACCGACCAGATTCTGTCTGAAGAGTTCATGTTGCTCTACATACTCCGTGACCCGATTATGAATCGCATGCTCTGCAACCTTGCCCAGACACGACGTGAGTGAAATCGGACGCAGGTTGCCTACATGAGGAGGTTTACCAGGCTTAGGGATGAGGACCACCGCGGCAGTACGCCACTCCGAAATTAGGCATGTTCTGTTTGATGACTTTCAAAACATTTCTATTATGTGCCTACGCGCACGTAGCCATATATACTACTGCAGAAGGAAAACAAGTGAGCGTCTTGAGTATCAGAAACCTGCAGTTTAATGAAGCAACATTTTCCTTAGCACTGGAAAGCAAGGAGCAAGAATGCAGTGAGTTGTATCAAAAAAGGCTCACCTTTTGCATTCGTTAAATGTTTAACTCGCATAATATGAGTTCGTGCAAAAGCGGTAGCAGTGCGAACACCGCATATTTCCGGCTGTAAGCTGGCAAGAAAGACTTACCTCATAACGCCAAAATTTGACTAGTATTACTTTCTATTTTTATGTGGGCCAGCAAGTTCAAATATTTTCCCACTTCTTTAGAGTAGCTTAATGTTCGGCACTAATAGATACGATTGTCAAAAAGCTGAGAAATAAAATGAAAAAAAAGCAAGAGAAGTTGGTGTGGAAAAATAATTTATTATTCGCCATAGTTTGTCGTCTGTACTTGAGTACAGTGGTTGTACTTGTACTGTATACGTAAGAATGTACATGTGAAATTCCGTTAGTGAAAGTTTGGAGACAAGGATACGAGAGGCACACAATGTGCTTCGACACATTTCGCAATCGTGAGCGCACATAAAATGTTAAGAAAAGAAAATTGACAAGCACCCGTTTGTAGCATGAAGCCACAAGAAACTCCATACGGATTTATCAGAAAGAAAGCTTCTTAGTTGCCAAAGAATTCCTCTTAGTCTGGGGGTTTGACCCGGGACGACCGGGAAGGTCGTTCTTCCAACTGCGCTAACCAGGAAGCTAGCAATTGGCAGCGCGAGGGCGAATTAATTGACAAATCGAAGCACATCGACGCAGAATATTGCAAATGAGTTCTGCGGAATCTCGCAAGGTGGCTGAATTTAAGAAAGTTTTTCATAACCTTTTCGGGTTAAGAAGGGTTAGGAAAAGCCTTAAGTGTTAAGAAAGACTTTCTTAACCGTTCCGCCACCTTGCGCAATTTCGCATGACTCATTTGCAGCATAAAAATTACACCATCTCCCGCTAAAGGGGACCATGAGGTGATGCGAAGCCGGAGCACTTGCACGATCGCGTTCCGTTGGCGTTCGTTGGGCATGCTACCGACCTCGCGTCGTGGAACGTGAAGAGGGACGCTACGCGCGTCGTATCTTCCATCTAGCCTGGCCGTTAATTCTCACAGGTCGAGCGGGGAACGCGGTCGACAGGCGGGCGAGAGTGAGGCAGCGTAGGAGAGGAGGGAGAAGGGGAGGGGACGCGCATGCGCTCGAGCTCATCGCGACGTTGCGCAGGAGAGAATTTCGGCATGTCTAGCCCGCGTTTCAGAGGAAGAGTGGAAAGGGGGAGGGGAGAGGGGGAGGAGAGAGGGAAAGTGGAGGGGAGGGAGAGGAAGGGGGTATGGGAGAGGGGGAGGGGAGAGGGAAAGTGGGGAGGGAAAGGGGAGAGGGAAAGTGGAGAGGGGAAGGGGAGAGGGTGTGTGGAGAGGGTATGCGCATGCGCTGTAAGGGTGGTCACGCCGCACACCACCACGACCACCACCACCACCACCACCACCACCACCGGATTGAGCTCCGCCTTAAGATACTTCGCATCTAAAAGGTTGGTGTCGCCGCCCCCAATCGCTGTGTACGTGCACATTGCCGACATACGGCTATAAGGAGTTCTGCGTTTTGAACTTGTTTAAGTCCATCAATGGCTGAAGCGAATCTTTGCTTACATTTGTTTTTTTTTACCTCTTTCAGCCTCACTGGCTTATGCTGGCCCCAGTTCTGATATTAAGGTGGATGTTGGTGGCAGTGGAAGTGGCGCAGGAAATTCGATTGGTGGGGCCAGACCTAGCGGTGTGCCCGGGTCGTTTGCAGGAGTTGGCGTATCAGGTGGAGCAACAGCGTTGCCCGCTCAACCCTCATTAGGTTCGACCGTAGGAGGATTGCCAAGCGCTTTTCCTGGAAGTCCCAGCTCTTCGTCTTCTGGCAGTTCGGGATCTGTTGGAGCTAGTGCAGGATCCGCGGCACGTCATGGTTTCCCGGGCTCTGTTGGCTTCTCTCCAGTAGGAGGCTTTTATGGTCCAGCTGGCTTTGGAGGTTATGGTGGCTTTTACAATGGACCCGCTTTCCACCCTGGGTATTACGGATATGGCGGCTTCGATGACTACTACGGCAACGGCTTCGGCCATGGAGGTTATTACGACGGTGGTTCCTATCCATACTACAGCTACGGCTCTGACTTCGGTTCTGGCTATGGTTCTGGTTTCGGTGGTCACTACTGGTTCCCAGGTCACGGTTCATTGGGTCAGATCGCTGGCCAGCGTCCCTCCGGACTCCCCTCTGTCTCTGGTGGTTTCGGCAGTGCCCGTAGCGCTTCTGCATCTTCTCGACCAGCCGGAGCATCGAGTGGAAGTTCTGCCTCGAGCAGCTCTAGGTAAGCCTCTCTCAGAGCGCGTAGCTCTAATAAGTTTTCTTATGTGCTTAAAGTTTTCAGTCGCTAACACCCGACATTTACTTTATTGCCGAAATGGGGTTAGCTGGGCCAGTTGGTATGAATCCATCGTAAAAAAAATAACAGCGCTAAAACCGAGATGAAGCAGGCAGGAAGCTATGGACGACTACTTATTCTTGTCCACACCTTCCTTTGTGCTTCGTCGGTTTTCGCGTTGTTTTTACGGTGATCTACTTTACGATGGGGCTAACACGCGCGTAAGTTGCTGCCTGGCACTAAGGATTTATTCATCTTTTACGAAGTCATTCATTCGTTTGGCGAAAACAAGAAAATGATTTGTGTCTTAATGATGCACACAACTATGAAATATGAGCGCGAATCAAATACTATTCAGTCCTTACCTCGACTAAACAGTATGACCTAGGCGCCACACATCCTACGCCAATTAGAGATTAAAGACATTAAAGCTACAATGGATCACAAATGTTTTCTCGTGGAAGTATTTGTATTTACAGTAGCACCATTGTCTTATCTGCTTTATTTCGCCTCTGTCACATATACTTGACCAGGAAGAATTTCTCAGAATTATAGTGAAATGTCTAACATTCTCGGCTGCCTTTTTAAATTAACATCCATCTTACGTGCTACTATTTTTCCCTTCTAGCTCGTCTGCCCCATCCTCTAGCCAATAATAAGATAATTTCACCATTCCCGGCTATCCTATGAAACCATGGTAAGTATGAGCTGTGCAAGAACCGGATTTGTGACGATTAGCTTGTATTAGGACCATATTTTGTAACAATTCCCTAAATTTTTTTTGCCTGTTATTATTGCCTCGCGTGACGATATTACTAAATAGTTGTCGTGACTTGTGTCCTAAACATCGCTTAGGAAACGCGTGTTCCGATATTAAAATACTTTCTGATACAGATGTACTGAATTGGGCTACATAAGTGAGAGGCTAACGACGACATCTTTCTAGCTTGGTATCTCAGTACAGTCTTTATCGTGGTTTAGCATGTTTATATGGTAGGCTTAACTTGTACAAGAAGCTACTCTTTCTTACGGTATAACCCAAGTTCTTCGGAATAAACAGCGCAAGAAAAAAAGTTGGCATAGACGGATGAATCTTACGGATAATTAGAAATGTTGGGATGATATATCAAGGAAATTATAATTATTGCCTCCTGTTTGGTTCCTTAGTTTTTAAAGAATTTTTTTATAGTGCGCCAAGTATTGATTAATCTGTTTACGTTTTTGTTTGCAGATTTGCTCTCTTTGGCGAGGAGGAATTATTATATTATTAGTGGATTGGTACTTTCATTTTCCCAAAGCAGTTACGATTAATATTATGCGCATTTTTCACTGTTTCAGAGCCACTGTGATGGTTTTTAAGGAACAATAATAACTACCTATGCGATAAACTGACATTTTGCATCAATGCTACGCTATGGCGCACAATAAATAAAATATTCAAATTGAACTAACGTGGTGCGTTGTCATCTCTAAAGGTCTGCAATGGTTGTATATGGCGACGACCACTTTGTGCTGATACTTCTGAGTATCCCCGGGCTTCGCAGGGACAGGAAATGTTAAGAAATTTTGAAAACAGAAGGGTGCACCTTGGATACTGTGATACTGAGTTCGTTCGTTCGTTCTTCGGTATCCCGAAGACCAGCAGCAAAAATTCAATCGGTTGCTGCCTTTAGTTTTCCTATTAAGGGTTAAAACGAACCTTCCACGAACCTGCCATGCAACGTTGGCAAGCATCGCTGTGAAAACTCTAAGTGAAACTAACCTGTTGTCCGCAGTGTCCGATCACACAGCATCAGTGACTGTTAAAAGGGCATTCATAGATTTTTTGAAAAGTACTGGACTTAATACTAGACTTTAAGAAGACCGCTGTGTTACGGGGTTATTGTACATACGCATCATTTCTTCCTATCCTCCTCATCATCATCACTCTTTTCCCTTTTCCCCTGTGCAGAGTAGCAGGCCAGAGCGCACAAGCTCAGGCCGACCTCGCTGTCTTCAAATGATTTCGCTCTCTCTCTAGTAAGCTTCATTACCTATAACATGAGGAACATACAGCATTCAATGTGATGAGACATAATCGCACAGGGAGTGTGCTCTGGAGCCGACATTTCGACATGGAGACGTGTCTTCGTCAGAGCAAATCTACGGGCTTCAGTGTCATTATGGATGCTTGGCAGCGCAAACCAACGGGGCACGGAAGGAGCGGGACATAAAGAGCACTCTGCGATTGTTTGGGTCCCGTTCCTTCTGTGTCCCGTTTGCTTGCGCTGCCAAATTTCCATAATGAATTTATACCAACTAGCCCGCCTATCAACCCTTCTGCGCTGCAGAGCACGCATCTGCAACGCGGCGAGCGCCTCCGCGCCATCTAGGGATCTTTCTGAGATCTAGGATGGATGGATGCTATGAGCGTCCCCTTTATAACGGGGCGGTGACAAGTGTGCTACCAGGCTCGACAAAAAGAAAGCCTTTACTCTTCTTTTTCTTAGTGTTGGCCTAGTGTCTCTACTTCAAATAAAACTATCTTACTCCAGAAAAAAAGAAACTTATATTTTCAGCCCAGTTCTCTGCCCTTTACGGCAGAATGTCCTTATTTTTTTCCAATATTTATTTTTGGAAACCACTAGAGGTGGCTACGACAGCGCCATCTAGTGAACACTCCAAGAACTATAGGTGGCTACCTACTACTACATACTACTGCTACTACTACTACATACTACAAAGGAGGGACAGACCCACACCCTAAGGAGCTTCGCTCATAAAAGGGCCCACGGTAGCTGATATGTAACTTATTGACGTGAAGGTTTGGTCAAGTTGGAACTTTTTCCTGTTTAACTCATCCAACAACCCTCGATGGCACTAATTGCGGTTGATGAGTCAGTGCTTGTCTGTGTCCCCTCGCTTTGTCAGTCTATTTTTTACGCGCTGGTAATGTCTTGCACTATAAATAGGGTTGACGATTGTCGAATCAGAACCGAAGCCGCTCAATGCGGCTGCGGTCGCTCGTACATGACGCGGTCCGTTATCGATACGATAACCGACGTAAACGCAGTTCAAGCTGTAGCTGCCTCGTCCCTGTGGTCCGTGCAGAGTCGTCGCCGGTGGGTGATCTTCGGCATCCCGAAGCAACAGCAAAAATTCAATCAATAGCTGCCTTTAGTTTTCCAAATAAGGGTTAACGAACCTTCCACAGGTTGAATAGGTGTACGGCCGTTGATTTCTGCAATGACGGTGTTAAATGGAGTGTTGAGAAAGCGCGTAGGCTCGTTTTCCATTAGGGATATCGGCGCTAAAGGTGTTCAGCTTCATCAGAATATCACTTGTGGTTAGTGAACCCTTCGAGTCTTTTGGTTAATAGACAACGATGCTCAGAGGTTTCACCGAAGGCGTCGTCTTGGCCTGTAGATTTTGTCTTAGTATTGCCGGTCATGGTAGCGTTTATGCTTTGGAAGTAATTGTTGCAGCCTAGAAGCTTGCGCGCTGGGCGCGGTTTCGATTCCTGGCCACGGCGGTCGCATTTCAATGGGGGCGAAATGCAAATAACACCTCTGTACTTAGATTTAGGTGCACGTTAAAGAACCCCAGGTGGTAAAAATTAACCCGGTGTCGCTTACTACATCGTGTCCATAATCATATCGTAGTTTTGGCACGTAAAACATTAGCATTTATTATATTAAGCTTGTACTCTACTGGGATTTGATGTCGTAACGGCTCGGGCTTTTATGACGTTTTCCAGTGTGTCTTCAGCGTAAATGGGGTATCACTAGGTGTCACAGTGCAGCAGTAGTTAATAAGTAACTCAGAAGGAACATGAGAAAGAATCAAGGCCTGGCACCTTAATGGGGGAACTGGCGCTCAGAAATAGCTCTACATTTCTGTGCCAACGACAGCGCCGAGCTCAGTCTGCGAACATCAGACAGACTGAAGAGGCTTTCAATGAGCCCAGTCTGCGCATGACGCAGATAACTATACTAGTGAAGTGTCATGGTGGGAGCGACGTGTTGAAGATATATCTTGATAAGGTGATAACAGGGCAATTTCATGAACACTCTAGGTGCGTAAGTGCAGGCAGGCAGCGTGACCACGTGCGCTTTGAATCAAAATAGGAACGCCCGTCAGTAGTGGTTATTATCATCATCATCGTCAGCCTAACTACACCCACTGGATGGCAAAGGCCGCTCCCCTGTTTCTTCAATTAACCCGGTCTTGTGTTTGCTGCGAGCACATCGTTCCCGTAAACTTCTTAATCTGATCGGCTCACCTAACTTCCTGCCTCCCCTTCGCGCGCTGTCCTTCTCTTGGAATCCACTCGGTTGCTCTTAATGACTGGCGGTTTTCTTTCCTTCTGGCTACATGCCGCGCCCATGCCCATTTCTTGTTCTTGTTTTCGACTAAAATGTCCTTAACACCCGTTTGTTTCCTGACCAACTCTGCCCTCTTCTCGTCCCTTGAAGTTACACCTACCATTTTCCTTTCCGTGGCTCACCGCGTCGTCCTGAATTTATTTTGATTATGATAATATAAAGTGAAATCGTAGCGAGGCCTGATCAATGTAGGGACATTTCTGCGTTCTTCCTGTTTCGGTAGGTCAAAGGGGCCTCCCAAAATACGATTCAGTGACCTTCTACTAGGGATTGAAACGCTGACGTCGATCCAACTCAAACACAAGTACAATGAATAAAAACTTTGGGCAATCCAAGACAAAAATTCTCATTGTCCAGTAGCGTATCCCCTTGTTGTTCTGTATTGCCGAACGCCATAGTCTTCACATGAGAAAATAATTTTACGAAACCTTCATTCTAAGAAAGCAGCTGCAAGCAGGCGCAGTTACGTAGGTCAGCACTGACTGCACGCGTGCGCATTGTTTAGACTGCAGCAGGTGCACCAACAGCGCATTTTTTCAGCTAGAAAGCGTCATCTTCCATATGGGCTCCGTGATGCACATTGCGGACGCGTTGCAGTATGCTTGTGTGGTATACAACTCGCTTCACGAATCATATGCTAATAAGGTGCACATAGTTCAGAAAAAAAAAATACTATCGGGTTCATCTACCGTGGTTATGATAGCAATTGTCTCTGTCTTCCGAACTCTCTGCGGAAAAATCTAACTTCTCTTGCAGCACCTGTGGTGAATCAAATTGCTGAAGCGTTTATACAAAACAACTCTTTGAACTATTCCTGCCTTAGCACATAGATATAAATCCTGGTGTACCTTCCTCAACTAGGAAATGCCACCATCTTAATACTTTGCGCTGTGTGCCACCACACGAAAGGCTAAAATGTTTCCTCCCTAACTATTGAATATCAGGTCTTGATGCCTTGAGCCACGCGTTATAGTCCGTTGGGCAAATTCTCGCTTGAACTTGAATGTTATTCACTTTTTTAAGGCGAAAGCTTTGGATGCCTCATGAAACGCGATATGTGACCGTTGGCGGCGACGGCAACACGAGTGATGCAAGAAATATTCACGTGATGACGTCACCTATTATGCCTTCATGACGTCACAGGTCGCCAAAATGTATGACGTCATCATATGAGATCGTCGCTTAGTCAGAGGCGAGCCGATCACGGAGGCACTGCAAAACCACGTTAGGTGCAGTGAGCTTCCAATGCCTTCAATCTCGGAATCAGTGCAAAACCACCTTGGGTGCACAGAGCTTCAAGAGGGAGGGGGTAAATCAATACAATTGATGGAGAAAGAAAAGAAGATGGCTTTCGCCTTCGAGCCCTCTTAGGCAAATGCATATGGACCTTGTAGCTTTTTGTTTCTTTTTCTTACTCGTGTTGCGCATATTTTTTACTGCTTGCATGCTGCGCATTTTTATAATTCTCTACCTCTGACGTAGCCCTAAGTGGGGCTACAGTATGTTAAATAAATAAATATGTGCTGCACGCAGAATTTTCAACAACTAAGCCTACAGTGATCGTACAGCTGGCACTTGCTTCGGCAAAGCTGTTGGGACGTCAATAGGCAAGAATTACAAAGTAGAACATTGTGTCGCCTGAGAATGCACGCGGTGCACATTGTATTTATGAGGGCAAGATATGACGTTGGAATCCTTCCGATTGCGTTTGCGAAACGAAAGAAGCGCGGATGCTTCTATTGAAATAGGATTACTTTCTGAGGCGGAATATCAAGATCGAGAGAAAAAGGAATATTTTAATGCAAAGGACTAAAATTCGCATAGATTTAGAATGAATTTAGAATAAAATTATAGGTTGAGGTTTACTCTGTAAAGTAAAAAAAGAGAAAGCTTTGTAATCTACCTGCTGCTTTTGGAATACGGAACTGTCATTAGTGTGCTATATAATAAACGATGCTGCAGAATAATATTGTAATCGTGCAAGAACCGCCACCGGGCACTACGTAGCAGCCATGAGAGCATTCGCTGCAAATGCCTTATTACTTGCTGGTGAGGATATACAGCTCTTAGCTAGCTGTCACTTTCTTTTCGAGATGAACGTAAAAAAGGGAGGGAATTGAGCGGCCCATGTTTTTGTTAGACAAAGCCATATGAAGCAAACTGATGGAGAAGCCAATAATTGCATATGGAGCGTTACATGTAGCATTTATTTGCACTGTAGTAATCGTTACATAAGGGTAAAATTAAGTAAAGCGAACGCAGAAACAAATCGCCGCCGGTGGAGACAGAACTCGCAAACATCGCGTGCGAAGGCTCTGGGTTCGTATCCCACAGGTGTTCGGTACCCAAGTCTGTTGGCTTCATTACGTTGTTCTATTTCGAAAACGGCAGCTTTTACCATTAGCAAAAAGAAATAGCAGTATTCTGTATGAACAGCTAACGCTAAAGGTGGCACGTGGAAAGATTTATCTCGAATATTCTTATCATTATATGGTAAGCATATTCGAGTAAATGTACATGTCAAGATAAATATCAGGAATTTATTCTGCCTAGTTGATGCGCACTTTCTTATGAGGTATGCACACCGACACCTAACTAATGGTTCAGCTATGTCCAGTCAAAGCGATACTATAAATATTTGAAGTGTCCGTATTCCTGAGAGCACAATGTGATTGCATTTATTCCCATATTAGTGCATGCCTGACTACGTGCCCTCATATACAGTATTTGTGGCGCCGTTTCCCGAAGGAGGTGCTTGACTAGCAAACTGCACGGCTTGCTCAATGCGGTGGAAGTGCTTAGGCATAGATATGGTGTCACCCGCATAATGACGTAATAGAAGTGACTTCTGTTTTTGTTTTGTAAGCTCACAGTAGTTATGACTTTGACACCAAAGGCCACAATATTTTTACAGGCGTGAAACCAAACTCCGATGATATTGCCCAAGAGATCATACACACGTCGTAGTCTCATGTCAGAAACTGAGGTGATCCTGCCTACAAAGAACCCTTGCTTGACCAGCAATGACATGGAGAAAGCACTTTGCTCATTACTTGAAATGTAGGCAAACATCGCGTAGGTTATAGGTTTAAAGGCACTGGCGTTCAGCCTGTCTATTAAGGCTAACGGTACTATAAAAGAACCTGTCGGAGCACCTGCCGATATATGACGCAAGCAAATCCTTTTGCAACAAGTTGGCTTGGGCGACATTCCTTCTACTACTAATCATGTCAAGCCAGCATAATCCTGCTATTATCTTCATGGTATGACCATGTGTCTTGTGCATCTGTAAATGTCTGGCTCATACATTAGCGCGAAGTAATAGGCGTCTTCAGCAACTAGATTCGCTGCAGGAACGTTGCGAGCCCGAAAGGACCCATTGAAGTATTAGCATTAACGCCGACGCAACTGTTTTGCGCCGATTGCGGAGACGAATGGACAGGGAACTGTGCGTGTTAACACTCTTATCTTACGCCTGCCATTGCGCGAGCAAAAGTTTGCATCGTTCTCTTGAATCGATTTCAGCCCCACTGGCCCTTGTTGTTGGCACTGTCGGAGTTGGAGGCAGCATCACCAGTATGGGCGGACTTGGAGGAGTCAACGTGGCGGGCCCGGTGCAGTCTGGCAGCGAAGGGTATCCTAACTTAGGTGCACCAGTTTCACCCGGAGCATCGTACCCAGGAGGAGCTCCTAGCGCATCGAGCGGATTTCCCGTATCCCCCGTCTTTTCGTCTCCGAGTAGCTCTGCATCATCAAGATATTGGGATGCATCTGGGGTTGAACATGACGCACCAAGCTTCTCTGACTTTGTTCCATACAGCGGCTCCCACAGATCGTCGATCACTGGAGGTTATGGTTTGGAAAGTGGATTAATATCCACTCGTGCACATGGCGGATATGGTGGTTTCAACAACGTCAACAACTTTGGCAACGGAGGTCATTACGGCGACGGCTTCGCTTCGTTTGGCAGGCATGACTCCAGTTCAGGCTATGGCTCTGGCTACAACTTTGGATATGCCTCAGGTGATTACGGTGGTAACTTTGGCAGCACTATCGTATTCTATTTTCCGTTTAAAGTAATATTGCATATTTTTCTTACATTTTCATGTATATTTTCTAGATCCTTCTCTCTCTCTGGCCAATAATCGATAGACATTACTATGTATAGTCATGTCACAAAGTGCAGAGTAAGTACACACAAATACTAATAGGAGTTAGCCACTCCTGTTAGCCTTTCTAAACTATTTGCCATAGTTTTTTCTTCATCATCGGCTAGGGTAACGTCCTAACGTGCCCGTTGTCTAGATGTGCGTATAGAAGCACAGATGAGAAGAGCGTAATACATTGTGATGAAAGAAACCGTTACCAGCTCTTTGCCAATACTAAAATACTACTAGAAACAGACCAAATTGTGGGCCGCCGCCTTGGTCAGTGAAGGCTTTGTTGCTGACGCAGGTTCGATCCCGGGGAGACGGTCGAATTTCGATGGAGGCGAAATGATAGAGGCCCGTGTACTGTGCAATGTCAGTGCACGCTAAAGAACTCAGCTGGCAGAAATTATCTGGAACCCTCCACTACGACGCCTCTCACAGCCTGTGTAGCTTTGGAACGTTAAATCCTATACACAAGCGAAACTAGACGGACTTTTGCTGACGAGGTAACGGGAAAACTAAATTGACACTTCGTCTGTCTTATGTGCTCTTTCATCTCAGTATTTGTTCTGATTCAATCTTTTAAAGGCTAGCCTCATCTTCCAAAGTTCAAACAACCTTTGTTGTGCGGTGTTTTGGTAAATTGATGCATCAAAGCATGGTGCTAGCGTTATCACCTGCCTCCGCCTGCGTCTTCAATTTTTTAGTTGTGTATACGCCCACGCTCACGATCCAAAATTATCGTGAAGACACCTTAGATAAATTATCCTCCTATCACTCCCCCTAAACCTCATCTTTGCGATCCTTTTGCATGATTTTCTCAGTGCTTTCAAGATTGTATTAGCAGCGCTATGTGTTCAGGAGTTGCATAACGCATTTAAATGCCTGCATGTATGGAATTGTGCGAGCAAACACAATACTTACTGCATTGAAATGTTGCCTGAGGCTTTCGTTTGATTATGTACCAAAAGCGATTTTAATGTGTTTTTCTGTCAACTTCAGGTTCTCGGCGGCGCTTTTGAGGATATTGCAAAGAACAAAAAAGATTGCGGACACAGTAAAGGGACACTTCGCAGGCATGTACTACGGCTACCAAACAATAAATGTGATATAACATTTCATATTAAAAATGCATCTCTTGCCTGTGAGGATGGTTTTGGCGTTGTTGGTGGCGTCTGCGTTTTCTTCACTCTTTTGCGGAGTATATAATAGAAATAATGCGGAAATGAGACATTCAGGGATTTGTCGGCTAATAGCGGCGCTCTATCCAGTAACCATTTACCGTAGCCAGTAACATAGCAGGACAGTCCTTAACTACACTGTCAGTCTAAGCGCAATGTCAGGGCAGATATTAAAGAAATTTGGGTCATCTACAGGGGTTCTGATACACTTCTCGTGCTTTGCGAAAAAACACAGAGCAGAACGCAAACGCTGCTGTGAACAGCTCAGCTCAATCCGCGGCAAGTGGAGTTTACAAGCGGTGTGCGAAGTTGCCGCTTACTCAAGTGCCCTCTCTCGATACAAGGCCGCTTCTCACTCTCTTCGATGCTGCCGATGGCTGCTACATTTCGTCATTTAGCGGATCGCTGCTATTGGTCGATAGCTGACACAAGCCAAAGAGCGGAGTTTGGATCAGGTCCACTTCTTGCTACAGAGTACCGTTAAGTGCCGGCGCCGCGCTCTAAGGTGGCTAAAATTACAAAGTATCAACACCAGCGCGTACGGGAACCAGAGGTCATACCCAAGTTATACATGTTGATCGCCCGTTTCAAAGAGCAAGATGACAGAAATCATAATCATCATCACACAGGGAGAGCGCGATCGCGGAGGTGAGCTTCTTGCCCCTTTGTCATAGCTGTCATGCCCCTCATCGATGTCATAGCTGTCATGCCCCTCATATCCCCAATAGATGTCATAGTTATCATGCCCCTCAGATCCCTCATAGATGTCATAGCTGTCATGTGCCTCATATGCCTTATAGACGTCATAGCTATCAGTCCCCTCATATCCCTCATAGGTGTCATAGCTGTCACGTCCCTCTGTGTAGCTTCCAGTGCGCTCGTCGGGACGAAAGAATAGCGAAAACGTGTGATAAATCCGCGTTGCTCCGCTCGTTTTTGACGGATTCGAAAAATATTTGGGGTGATCCATTCGTGAGGCAATAATCTCCACTACTGAGGTCATCCGATGAATACCTGGAAAATGATTCAGGACCCCTCTAGGGGCACCTTACCGGTGAAATTCTTCGGCGTTTTCAATGAGGTATGATTGACTACACGTTTCTTGTAATACAGTAAAAGCTCGTTAATTCGGATATCACGGGATCAGAAAAAATATCCGAATTAACCAAATGCCGAGTTATCGAAAATATCAAGAAAACAGTAAACAAATATCGGTTACATCGATACAATTTCATTTTCTTGATGAATAAATGAATCCTGCACTTATTTTATAAGAGCAGTGTAGAAGCCGCAATTTTCGTCATCCTACGGCTTCGTTCACAATGCGACTACGGCGCCAGACTTCCATGTTTAATTAGCCGAAAGCGTCTTCTGTACCCCTCCCTTATTTCATACCACCACCACCACCACCACGCGCCCGTGACGATAGTTCTTTCGTATGTAAAATGGTCGGTAACTGATAGTTTGTGCATAGCGATGTAGCAAACAGTTTTATACCAACAAGCCGACCGCTGCTGATAGCTCTTCATCTTTAAAAGCTCCCGCGATGTTTGAATTTTGTGAAATTGCGCGCGCTTTGCATCATGTAAAACGAAGCTGCTGAGTGTCGGATCCACATGTGGACAAAACCGTGGTCACTAGCTGATGAAGATAGCGATGCGGACACAACCGCCTCGTTTTTATTCTCTGGGAACGCCGTTTTCGTTTGTTTTTTTTTGTCTCACATTTGCGGTACTTCGCGCTCGACGCTCTCCGAGAACCGTCCGAATTAACCGGGTTGCGGCTAAAGGTCACGGAATTAACGAGAGTTTGATGCCATTTAACACTGCATATGCTGACCGGGACTAGGGAACGCGTCCGAATTATCCAATTTTCCGAATTAACGAGGGTCGAATTAACGAGCTTTTACTTAAGTTTCCAGAGAAGTGGGGCCATCACTTCGACAATGGTTCTTTCTATCTGTTTTTTTTTTCGCGTACGTTAAAATTTTCGTTGGCTTTACGTTCTTCGTGTTCCTATATAAAGGACTATTTAGCTTCAGTTTTTTAGCAACGTTTAACGTCTAAGATTGGTTGTAAATGAGCCATGCCTAATGCAAGAAAGGTACGTGATGGTCTACTTTTTACGTTTCTCGAAAGATATAGGTGTACCTATATTCGCGCTCTACCTGTTTTCGGATAAATAAATAAATAAATAAATAAATAAATAAATAAATAAATAAATAAATAAATATTGAACTTGTACGCCGAACATTTATTTCTTACCCTGTATTCACGCTTGTTGAATAAAGGATAATTTCTGTACAAAAAGTATGAGCGTGTGTGAACGCCAATTCCAAGACATGGGTAGTGCAAAAGTAACTAATTGGTCATTACAAAGGTTCCATAACAATATAGACTGGGGTGTTTTTACTTTCTTTTAAAGTCGCGATGTCACCTCCACTGATGAAAAAATTTGATATCTCGGCTGTGTACCCAGAAGCAGAATGACGGCGCCTTTAAGACAGCGCTGGAGTAAACACAACGAACAAAAAAAAAATCACAGCATATCCACGGAGTGAATGATGATGAGTGGGCGAAGCTTCGGAGGTTCATCGGTAAGCCGTGAATCTTCCGTGAATTCTGCCCAGTACATCATCATCGACGTGAGATCGGGCGCGATTATACTAAAGGTTCGATGAGTTATGACGACTTGCAGCTCACTTTAATTTTACATGTACGCTGTGAATTTTCATTGTTTAGAAAACCATTGCTTTAGAAAACATCTTGGGTCTTTCGTTAAGCAGCTGGCGTCTTTTCGTTTTGCTTTAGACACAACTGGCGTTCTTTCGTTTTGCTTTTACAAAACATCTGGCGTCTTTCGTTGGTATATTTCATCAATCAACGGCATTTTGAACAAAATTTTTATTGTTTAATCACGCACAGGAGAAATCTCACCAGGCACTACCTTGGAGGTAAACAATGGCTGCTAATGGGAACGAGAGACAGAAGAAGTCGGCTTTTAGCTAACACTTACACTTCTACTTCTACTAACGTTTCCTACTGGAACATGCCAATGGCTGCTAATGGGGAATGAGAGACAGAAGAGTTCGGCTTTTAGTTAACGCGCACGCTGCGAATTTTTTATTGTTCAACAACGCACAGGAAAAATCTCCCACCGGCACCACCTTGGAGGTCAAAGCGTAAGACTGGTTACGCACTACGACTACGACTACGAGGGACGAACGGGTGCCGCCTTAAGGAGCTTCGCCCCTAAAAAAAACTTTTGAAGCAACGAAGCTTGGCAAATCTTTCAGCTCCACTAACGTGAGGGACGCTCGAGACGCCCGGCAGGAGCAGTCGCTCATCGCGTCGGCTCCGTGTTTCCTGGATGATTCTCGGTGGAAAATCACCAAATACACCGGATTTCTCGTCACGAATCGACGCCACAAGTCACCACGATCACCCTGACACCAAATCAGGTGGGAGGATCTATATTTGACCATTTTACGCCCGTTTTGAAGTTTGACACGCCGGCGGAAGAGGCACCTGCATAGCGATCGCCGTAGACTCCGCCGCAACCGCGGCGACGCAGTTGGGCGTCGCGAAGGGCAACGAGGAACGCGGCGCCCTACGCGTTTTTTGCGTCGGGTTTTCTGGCCAGATGGAAGTAACTGTGGAGGGAGAAAACGTCTCGAGAGAAGAATTTGAGGATAACACCGGATGGCGACCGGTGGGACAGCGCATGCCTTCAGAGCCAATGCCGGAGCAACGAAGCGAGCAGCCTCCGACAGGGGAAAGGGACAAGAAACAGAGAGAACAACGCCTTCGCCAAATCACCAGAGCTAGCAGGATGCCGCAACTTCCAAGAGAAGACTACAAGATAATTGTTCGACCACGAGGGGGACTTCGCGTCAGCGACCACGGAGCCGCCCGCATTGCCAACAGCGTCTACCAAGCTGCCGATATACCCAGAGAAGCTCGAGAGCAAGACACGATCTGCCCCAACTACCAACAAAACATCATTGTGGTCAGCACTCCAGTCGAAGAACACGCCAACAGATACCAGCGAATTGCCTGTATCAAACTAGGCACACAGGAATTTGAAGCCAGCGCCTATGAAGCAGCCCCAGAAAACACCTCCAAGGGAGTGATCCGGGGAATACCGCTAGACGATACCGCCCGAGATATCACAGCAAACGTCATAACCCCCAGAAACCCAACTGCGCTCGTGGCCAAGCGAATGGGCAACACCACCAACGTGATTGTACTATTCGACGGCTACCGAGTCCCAAGCTACGTGAAATATGGAGGGGCCCTAATACGCTGTTCTTTGTACAGAAAACAACTGGATGTGTGCTACCACTGTGGACGCTTAGGGCATAGGGCAGATGTTTGCCCTAACCCTAACGACAAAATCTGCCGAGGATGCAGGATGCCAAATCCTCCTGAAAACCACGAATGCAAGGCCAGGTGCCAGCTGTGCGACCAAGACCACCCCACAGCAGATCGTACCTGCAAGGCAAGGTACAAGACTCCATTCCTAGTGAGGAAACGCCGTTGGGAAAGATCCAGACAAGAACAAGAGAACTCGTCCTACGCAGCACAAGAAAGGCCATCTAACGCCAACTCTGCGAGCGACCAATCGGAGTCCTTCCCCAGGTTGGCGCACGAGAGGAGAAGCCGCTCAAGGTCCAGGAACAAATCCAGGTCGAAGTCACGCTCCCAGTCAAGGTCAAGGGAACCCCAAAGCCCCGGCGCCGATGCATCGTTCAGGGTGAGCTGGGCAGACAAGGTCAAGGGGGCGAGCGCGGAGGCTTCTTCTGACCAGAAAGTCGCAAAACTAGAGGACGAGTTAGCACAACTTAAACAAATGATTTTGCAGAACAATCAGACAATTGTCGCCATGAGGGAGGAGAATAAGAAATTAAGGGAAGAAATTCACAAGTACAAAAACGGCAAGCTGCAATGCAGTGACGCCACAGTTATAACAGAGGATATTGTAACAAGTATGGAGGAGAACATTGATTCCCCTCTCCCAAAACGTAAGGCTGTAGAGAACAACGGCGAGGGAACTAGCAAACCAAAGAAAACCAAGACCGCTAACATGTTGCACGAACGCCAGGAGGAATTCCAACAACGCGTCGATTTACGAATAAGTCAAATTGAAGAAGCTATGAAAACCCAAATTGAGTCAATGAACGAAATTAAGGAGACCATGGGAGCGCAAATCAAAGAGTGGGGAACGGCTATTATGCAGCAAATTAATACAGTTATACAACAGCAGGAAATTCACCAGCAGCAACTAGATAACTTATCCACTAGGGTAACAGAACTCGAACGGTGGACTTCTGCTACAGGCCTACAAGCCAGCGGAGTAGCACCCATTAAAGTAACTACCAAAGCCCCACTCTTAAAGCCGGCTATCATGACCCCGGCGATTCCTAAGCATTCAAATTCGTAACTGCCGCCATGGACAGAAGCAACCAATATGCAATATGGCAATGGAATTGTAGAAGTTACAGGAACAAGAAAGCCGTTCTACACCAGTATCTTAAAGATAAGGATAAACCAGATATTATCATCTTACAAGAAACGCACGGTCTCGCTAAATTGTCAGGCTACCGGTCTATCGGCAGTGCTGAGGGGGAGACTAAAGCCCTTACAACCTTAGTGCGGAGGGACCACACGGCAGTGCAACACAGCACACGAGTTACTGATATAGATAATATACTAATTGAAATCATACCCACAAGAAAATCAGCGGACAGTCTCTTCGTCCTAAACGTGTACAGTAACCCGAAATTCACACGACACAGATTCCTAACACTCTTTAAGCGAACGCTTACCATCGCAGGCGACCGAGTTGTGATAATCGGAGGTGACTTTAATGCTCCCCATTCCACGTGGGGCTATAAACATGTTCACCCCAAGGGCAGGCATCTTTGGCTCGACTCGCAGCAGGAAGGTCTAACCCTCATCACTGACCCTACAATGCCCACTAGGCAAGGGAATAGTGTATGTGGCGATTCCACGCCCGACCTTACTTTTATAAAGAACACGCAATCAGCTCGATGGTTTAATACACAGCAAGACTTCGGGAGCGATCACTCCATTATTGAAATACAGCTTATAGGAGGCCCCACCAAATACAAGGGCAAACAGCTTAAGCTCGTTGACTGGGTTAAATTCAGAAATATAAGAGAGGGCATCACAGAAAACATTACAGACATTGACCAATGGACAACCAATCTAAGAAAGGATATTTCAAAGGCAACACAAATGGTCCCACCGGAAGCTCAGCTTGAAGTGATGGACAGCCGGCTCTTACATATGTGGGAAGCGAAACAAGGGCTGCAGAAACGGTGGAAAACGCAGAAACATAACAGAACACTAAGAAAAAAGATAGCCACACTAAACAAGGAAATCGAACAGTATGCACAACAGCTTTGCCGCCAACAATGGGAAGAAACCTGTACCACTATGGACAACCAATTGAGCCTAGCCAAAACATGGAACTTACTCAGGCACCTCCTAAATCCAGAGGACACAAAAACAGTGCATAGACAGAATATGAATAAAATTCTGCATGCATATGAAGGCACAGAACAAGAGTTCCTCAAAGAGGTCGAACTTAAATACATGTCCCAGGCGCCGCCAAGCGCTCACCCCGAATACTTGGGAGTGCCGAATACTGACCTCGATGAAGAATTCAGCGAAGCAGAGATAAGAGCAGTTTTACACAAACTCAATACTAAATCGGCACCGGGCCCTGACGCCATTACAAATAAAACACTGCGGAACTTAGACGATACGTCTATTAGCAAATTAACAGACTTTATTAATGAATGTTGGAGACAAGGCCACGTACCGCCACAATGGAAAACGGCGAAAGTCGTTCTTATACCCAAGCCTGGTAAGCGCCTGCAGCTTGAAAACCTAAGACCTATATCACTAACATCCTGTGTAGGTAAGCTGATGGAACACGCCTTACTCGCCCGACTCACTAACTACCTAGAAGACAACGACCTACTCCCATTTACAATGATAGGATTTCGGAGGAATCTCTGTGCACAGGACGCCATGTTACAACTAAAACAACAGATCATAGATGACCCTGGGAGATCAACTCGAGCCATCCTCGGGCTTGATCTCAAAAAAGCATTTGATAATGTCACCCACCATGCCATACTGAATCATGTCAGTACCTTAGGCTTAGGTGAGAGGACATACAATTACATCCGGAATTTCCTCACGAATAGGAAAGCGAAAATCATAGTAGGGGACCTCACATCCGAAGAAATATCCATAGGCAGTGCAGGGACGCCACAAGGATCGGTGATATCACCTATGCTGTTTAACTTAGTCTTAATTGGCCTCCCTAGCAGATTACTAAAGATCGAAGGATTACACCATACAATCTATGCAGATGACATTACTCTCTGGGTAAGCACCGGCAGCGATGGGTTAATTGAACAACGGTTACAAGAAGCGATCGACACCGTAGAACAATACTTAGAAGGTACTGGTCTTACGTGCTCAGCCGAAAAATCTGAGCTCCTACTATATAGACCAACATTAAAAGGCCGACCTCCCAAGCACCACAACACACATACATACTCAGACATACAACTTACAACACAAGATGGACACTCCATACCCATTGTCGACAAGATAAGGGTACTGGGGTTAATAATAGAGGCTAAAGGCACCAACGGGGAAACGGTTCGCAATCTCGAAGCGAAGGTGTCTCAAACGATGCGATTAATCAAAAGAATCACTAACAGGCATAGTGGCATGACAGAAGCCAATGTCATAAGGCTTATCCACGCGTTTGTCATTAGCCAAATTACGTATGTGGCCGCGTACCATAGATGGTTCGCAGCAGAGAAAATGAAGCTAAACAGCCTGATCAGAAAAATCTACAAACAAGCGCTAGGACTCATGCAAAGCACAAGTACAGAGAGGCTCCTAGAGCTAGGTCTACATAACACGCTTGAGGAACTGATAGAGGCGCAACGTACTGCACAGTACGAGCGCCTCTCTAAAACCAAGACTGGTCGATACATTCTAGAGAAACTAGGCATCACTTATCACACACAATATGGTACCAAATGCGATATTCCTCGAAACATACGGGCTAAGCTCACAGTCCCACCGTTACCCAGAAACATGCACCCCGTACACCACGCAGGCAGAAGGCAAAGCAGAGCGAAAACCATGATAAAGAGCTTCGGAAAGAACAAAGAAGCGGTCTTTGTTGATGCCGCTCGTTACAAACAAAAACGTTGTTTTGTCGCAGCAGTGGTTAATCACAATAAACAATGCAGCACAAGTCTGACAATAAACACGACACTCATTGAAACGGCGGAGGAGACAGCTATAGCTATGGCCATAGCCCAAACTGACGCCCATTATATAATTAGCGATTCACAAACGGCAGTTCGCAACTTTGCAAATGGCAGAATCTCCCCTGAGGCACTGCGTATTCTTAGAACAGGCAAAACAACCCAAGACGACAGATGTGTCTGCATTCTATGGTTCCAAGCCCACACACCCGACCCAACGGGAGAGGTCAACCCTAACGAGGCTGCACACAACGTAGCTCGAGGACTCACTTTCCGGGCTATGACAGACGTTGGTCCCTCGTCGGAGTCTTCTGATGTGTGGGAGTGGGAGGACAGAATGACTACATTCAATGACATTACTAAACACTATAAACTGCAGAGGCGCGTTTACCCACCACCTCACCTTAAACTCAATAGGTCGCAGTCTGTCCAATGGCGACAGTTACAAACCAGGTCATATAAGAGTCCCGCGCTACTACATGTTATATACCCAGATATATACACGACCGATCAGTGCAAAGATTGCGAAGCACGAGCTACCTTAGAACATATCCTGTGGGAATGCCAGGGATTAATACACAGTGATAAGAATGCGGCCTCCACCGACAGCCTCCGCGCGCGTTGGCGGGCCGCGCTGCTCAGCTCAACTCTGGACGATCAGCTCTGGGCAATCCAGCGGGCCGAGGAAGCCGCTAGGAGGCAAGACCTTCTAGCCGACACCTAGGCGGGAGCCCAGCCCACAAACACGTCGGATACGAAATAAAGTTTTTTCCATTCCATTCCTAACGTGAAACCTGGGAGGGGTGAAGCATGCAGTGTGTGCCGGTGTTTCTGCTTCATCGGCCCTGCCTCGGCGTTGCCTTTCGCGGGTGAGCGCGCGTTCTCGCTCCTTGCGCGCTGACAGTTCAGCGTCTATAGCAGAAAGAGCGTTTCCAGAGCCAACGCGCGCCGTTCATTCCCTCGCGCCACACGGCGCGCGCTGATTGGGCGCCGGAGAAGCGCCGGTGGGAGGAACAATAGCGCCCTTGCTGATGCGATGGCGCTGTCTCTTGCGTTGAACCGGTTTTAATAATTTAAATGAGAGGCAGACTTGCCGTAAGTAGTCTTCGGGCTACACACCACAACATGCTATGAAGTATGTTTTGGCATTTGAAACCAACCTTGACAGGGAGATTGACAAGTGTAAAATGCAAATTTTTTTTCAAAATGTCATTTTTTTGTTTTTGGGCATGGTAAATGCGCAATTTATCGCACATAATTTTCCTCGCACATTTATCGCACATCAAGTTTTTGTCTACGCAGTTTCTTTCAAAAGATACAAGCAAAAATGTTAGACCACCCGCCATCTACGAAACCGAAACTGAAAGTGCCAGTTTTGTGTGCATCATAAAATTAGCTTTATATGTAGTATTTTGTTGGTTATTGAACAATAATATCTAGTGCGAACATGTAATAATGCTCTAATAGCATTGTGAACCCATCATTTTTAATCATAAAAGTCATAAACTTCTCTCCAGGTGGACGCGCAACGTCGTACCCCTCAAGGACACGTATGTGAGCCTGTAAATCACTAAATTTGCTTTGTATGATGCTGTATGTCATTTTAATACTGACAACAGAAGCACATTTGATATTTTGAAGCAAGTTGGCATCGATCCTGCCCTCTACACTGCAAAAACTTGCCTGACAAATGATGGGCACCGCATCGCGAAAGCGTCCCATCACGGCACTGATGCTTCAAAGCAAGCTAGAAAAGAAAAGAGAATTTTCCTCTCGAGCAATGGCACACAAGAGTAAGGTCCAGGATGGAACTAGCTACAAATATGGAGGGTATTAGGGCTCTTGATCACTTTGTGTAAGTGCTGCACATGTTTCAAATCTTTTTTGGTGATTTTCTCAAAACTAACATTTTTGGTATTTTTCCGTACGCGAACATTCATAAATTTTTGCTAATAAAGATTTTTCATTCAAATTTGGCATACTTTCTTATCGCATTAGTGGGTGGGCAATGAACCTCAATAAGCAAAATCGTGCCAAAAAATTTAATATGGCTGCCTTTTATACAAAGGTGGCCCTAGTGTGAGTGCATAACTTTTTGGTTATTTAATCACTATAATTTTAGTATTCATCTGATCTCATTTATTTTTGTTTATTGCACTGGCCAATGCTTCTTTTATGTCTCTGCAAAAAATTAGGTTTTTTTTTGTTGAGTTGAATTTGAGTTAGGACTTTTCGCGTGAGGCCCATATTTAATGAAATTTGTAATTCTGAACGATTAACAAAAAAAGTGGACTTGCTTTATAATGCTCACATCCTCCTAAAAAGGTGTGCTTTACAATGTAGAATAATAATATCTAGTGATTACCGCTTTTTAAAAATTTTGCCGACACTTGGACTCATACCTTAAGAAATTTATGTTAATAAATTCACTTCAATCGGGATTCATATTAGTTTATTCTGAACCGGTTTTGACTAATTTCGCACTTGTTTTTGACCATAGTTCGACAACTTGATTTACCGAGACGACGACATGACACACCGACAAGCCGAGGCCATTAGGTGCTTCGCCCATAAAACTGAGCGAGCCAGAACGCACTTTCCTATTGTCTTGCGCCGAATCCTTGCGGTGCCCTTCATGAACATTGCTGACATCGAATAGGAAAAGAACAATAGAATGAACTACATTCAGAAAAAAACAGCTACGGCGTAAACAGTGCACATGCAAAAATATACAGGCGCTCTCGGTCATCGAAGGGCATTACATAGAGGTGTAGTTAACAGGAAATATAAGCCAAGGAAAGAAAATGATCCAAACCAACGCGAGACAGTTAATAAGTAGTAAATGTCCAGGATTTCACACGCAAGCAACGAATAAAAACCTAAACGACAGGCACTTACAACAGCCTCAGGTTAGGCATATTTATTTCTGTTGAGAGTTTTCTGGTTTTCTTTCTATTAACCGAGATGTCGTTATGGATCTTAAAAGAACATGTCGGAAGAGAGTAGCGTAGGCGGCTATAATAATAACAACAACAACAACAACAACAACAACAATAATAATAATAATAATAATAATAATAATAATAATAATAATTATTATTATTATTATTATTATTATTATTATTATTATTTTTATTATTGTTGTTGTTGTTGTTGTTGTTGTTGTCGTTGTTGTGATAGCAATTATTTGCACGCTCCCAAAGCATTTTGACGTCGCCGTCGGCGTCGGTGCCGCCGTGAGGTTGCGTATAAAATCCAAATTGATAACAGAGCCCCGCGCGTCGTATGTTCCACGTGCGAGTGGAGGCGTGCGAGGGCTGCCGGCGATCGAGGCTAAAATGGAAAGGTGCGAAAGGCGCATGGAAGGAACGCGGAGGAGAGGGAAGGCAAGGGGAGCTGCTTGGAGGAGGCAGGAACTTCGTACTTTGACAGGCCGGGCGCGGTCGCCCGCGCTCGCGCTCGCGGCGCCGTATCTTCAAAGGTCTTAGTAGACGGCTCGTGCATTCGTACGAGTTGTGTTCTCATCGCAAATAAGGATATGTGTGCTCTCCGTCCCTCTCTCTCTCTTTTTCTTTACTCTGCTAGCTTTCAAATTCCCCCATCCCTTTCCCCACTGTAGAGCAGCATGCTGGTTATTAGCAACTGATTGACATCCCTGCCTTTCCTTTCTATCCTGTTTTTCCTCACTTCATCGTAAAGCTGCCGTTGAAGCCCCAGACAGCACGAAGGCCATTTCTCTCGCTTGCAACTACCGCGTTTTCTCACGCCAGCAATTTTCGTTGAGTTATGCCAGGTCGAATTTTAAGGGAGTTAGCTGCTAGCCTTACTTCGTATAACATTCCAATTTGTTGCAGTCGCATTTGTTGCTTCGCCCTTACGATTAAACTGGGACTTGAAAAAAATTGCTATTATTACCGGCGAAGAAGTTGAACGCCATGGAGTACCCAAAAAATTTGGACAGGGGAACAGCCGCCGCCGTAGCTCAGTTGCTCGAGCACAGAACGCTTAAAAAATAACAAAAAACTAAACAAACAAACAAGGTTGTGGGTTCAATCTCCACAGGCGGGAAGTTGTGTTTTGTCCATTTTCATTTACCTCTATACCGTAATTACAACACATCAATTACACACAACCCATAACATCCTCACCTCCTCGCTTCCAACAGTACTTTTCTTGGATTTATTACTTGTTGCGCTCATATTGTTGTGTCTAACATAAGATGGGCCCGTCGATCCGCTCATCTTTCGTCCGTAGTATGTGTAGCTTGATGTTCATCCATTGCTTTATTAAGGCGAAAGCGTTAAATGCCTCAGCGAACGTGAAAAGTGAATGTCGGCGTCGACGGCTTCAACACGAGTGGTGCGAAAAGTCATCATAATGTGATGACCTCAGAGGCCACAAAGATATGTGACGTCATCATGAAGTCATCACGACTTCGTTATGACGTCAAATCACGTGATGTCCCATTATGACATGATCACATGACAACGTCGCTTGGTCATAAATGGACCGATCCGGAAGCACGTCAGGCGCAGAAAGCTTGCAATGCCTCCGATCCCGGAGGCAGTGCGAAACTACGATAGGTGCAGAGGGCTTTAGGGGGCCGGGGAATCAATACAGTAGACTGAGAATAAAAAGAACTAGATGACTTTCACCTCCGAGTCATCTTAGGCGAATGTTTGTGGGAGCCTGTTAGTTTCTCCTCAGATGTCTTTTGTTGAGACCTTACTTGGGGGGGGGGGGGGGTCTGGTAGTGGATTCGTCCTCTTCTAGTGGCTACTAGATTGCTGGCTAGGGGCTTGTGCCCTAGTGGATGTGCCCTAGTAGTAGACATTTATATGTTTGGTTATTTCTATCCGATAACAATGTACAGAGGGTCCCGGTAAGGTCCCCTGACCTTCGGGCAATCTTCTGCATATCGACTTTGTTGTAATCGTGCTTTGCGAATCGATTGATTGATTCATTCATTCTTTGGTTGTTTGGCTGACTGACTGATTGATTGATTGTAATGAAATTCGCCCTGCTTCTGCTGCTGTTGCAGCTGTTTTCAGGAAAGAGAGATGTTTGCGTACGCGCATACAATTAAAGACAACTTATGTACAGTACATATATACGCTCACGTAGTCGTGTATTTCGCATTCCGCATTTTCCTCTTTATGCGCATTCTACACTTTCTTTGTTGTGTGCTTCTTGTACATATTCGTGTTACGTTAAGCAATGTACGGAGTGCGAATTCATGTGTAGATTCGCCCTCTGTGTACAATAACGACGCGTAATTATGACTCATTATTCCGTCACACCTGTCTGTGGCTGAACGCACACACAATAGGCTTTAAACCGCGTGTTCCACCCCTGTATTGAGAAAGGGGTCAATAGATGTCCGCTGGTAGGCCCCGTATTGCGCTATGGGAAGCCAGCGTTTCGTTCGCCGCAGGTCTTCGGGATTGGCCTACATCTTATGCCTACGAACGACAACCCCACAAAAATTTGTTTCGCCAACCCGGCCTTGCGAAAGTCGACGTCCATCGAATGTAATAATAACATCTGGGTTTTTACGCGCCAAAACCACGGTATGATTATGAGGCACGCCTCAGTGGACGACTGCGGAAATTTCGACCGTCTGGTGTTCTTTAATGTGCACTGACATCGCACATTACGCTGGCTTCTAGCATTTTGCCCCCATCGGAATGCGACCGCCGTTACGTGTGGTCGAACCCGCGACCTTCGGGTCAGCAGCCGAGCACCTCAACCGCTACACCACCGCGGCGAACATTCATCGACTGTTGAAAACCACCACTACAAGTGCCGAGGGGGGGTATGCAACGCTTTACTTATTTACAGTAATTTTTTTATTCAGTGTATATCAGGAAAGGTTAGTGCCAACGTGCGGCGCCGGCTACACCTCTTCTCTTGCGTAATATACAAAAACGCATAGAAGAACACTCACGCAACCAGTTCTTCTCCCCCCCCCCCCCCCACTCCCACACAAAAAAAAATAAGTAAAATGTGGCGTTATGTGTGGACATTTCATTCGTTTGAATAGCTGTGTCCCGTGAACATTTGTGTTGAGTTTTTTTTTTGTATTTAAGGTAACTGTAGTGGCAATCGCTTTGTGGTCGCTGTGGTACACAGTGAGTGGTTCGTGGCCAACAACAGCATTCGGGACCAACAACAAATTAAAGCGTGATCTGTATCGCGTGGTTGGTTGGTTGGGATCGTTGTAGCATGCTAGTAGAAAATGGCAGAAACCACTCCTAGTCGCGCTTCGCAATGCCAACAGAAAAGTCGCCGACGATGACTGCTACTGCATCTTATTCTTGCGTCACCTATGCGAAGTGCTTTTGCATGAAATTCTCAATGTCTTCGCTTCCATTGCTGAAGCTTCTTTAGAGGATATACACTATTGTTTATTTATTACACCATTCTTCTTCTTCTGATTATTATTATTATTATTATTATTATTATTATTATTATTATTATTATTATTATTATTATTATTATTATTATTATTATTATTATTATTATTATTATTATTATTATTATTATTGGGTGTGGGCATGAAGGCAGCTTCCCCTTGGCCGCTGGTCGGCTTGGTTTTGCACTGTCTCACAGATCGGCCAACGCCGACCTGTTTTTGCGTGTGGTTTGGACGCCACGAATAATCCCCACCAACCAGAGGTTAATTACTTCGCTGTAACATTTCTACCAACGTGCCACTCGCAGCTTAATCGCGATTGGAAAGACAGATCAGTCGGAGCTAAATGTGAACTGAGCGGCCTGTTCATTCATTATCTTACGTATAGGTAGCATGCGAATGTGTCGCATTCGCATGTTATCTATGCGAATGTTAATAATATCTGGGGTTTAACGTCCCAAAACCACCATATGATTATGAGAGACGCCGTAGTGGAGGGCTTCGGAAATTTCGACCATCTGGGGTTCTTTAACGTGCACCTAAATCTAAGTACACGGGCCTCAAACATTTTCGCCTCCATCGAAAATTCTATGCGAATGTTACGCCTGCGAAATGTACGCATTCGAAAGCTGAACATGCGAATGTTACAAATTCGCATGTGTAGCAAATATACATAAAGGGCGATATAACTCCCTCCCCCCCCCCTCATCCGAAGAAAATTTTTTACTACGCTCCACATATAAGTTCGCTGTGCTATGTGTTAGCACTCCTTGGTTTTGTTACTATTCTGTAGCTCTCGAGTTTCACAAATCAAATCGATGTTTCTGATTGAATTGCGCTTAGTATAACACTGACAGAAGGAATAAAGAACGACGATAAAAGAATAAGTGGACTTACACAACGCGAACTATCAGCTTGTTTAATATTGTTAGGTAACACGCTTATATACATGGTAACAGGGTGTGGGCAGGTGTAAGATATTGACAAGATGATGACGAGGGATGATGCTGTGCATATAGGCTTTTTACCTAAGAGTATTAGTGAATAAGTTGGTAATTCGTGTCACGGGCAGCCACTTGTTCACTAATGTTCCTCCTTTATTCTTTCCGTCACTGTTATACTAAACGCAATTCAACCATGAACGTTCGCCAGCTCCGTTCGTTTCGTTGCTAAGCGAAACAATCTGTGGGTTGCGAAAACTGACACGTTGGAAGGATGAATTCGGTGTTATTATCTCTGGCTTCGCAGGGATTCGACTTTATCGCAAATTCCGTTTGTCGTGCTGGTGACTATATTGCTGGGAAGAACTGTAACAAACGCACCCGGCGTTTTTCACATCCAACAGTTAGTGTTAATTGTAGCTTAAGACTATTTCTATTCCTTAAGCCTAAGCCGAGGTAAAGACGACAATGAACTTGAAGGTGAAGTTTACTGTACGTCAGTGATGCGTACAAAGGAAAGAAAAACGAAGTAAGCGTAAAAATCTTCAGGGACATAGATTTCAATTTCTCAGGAATTCGGTCAGCTACACGTTGTCGTCAGACAATGTGCGCTTGTTTCGACTTGGCTGACGGGGCATCAATAACTAAGGGCAGCGAAATTGAGTATTGTGTTGGACATGCGTGCAGGGGTTGCGCATTGTATTTTTGACGAACACGTACTACATCGAAATCGTGACGGTGGCTTATACAGCATTACGAAAGCAATGAAGGTCACTCACTTCCATTACGACCGCATCTACTCCGTAATATCAAGAGCCAGGTGCCAATTTTAGCTGAAAGAATACACTTTCATTATACCTATGGGTAAAAAAATTGAAGGTTGATGAAAAAACTTTGAAACAAATAAAGAATGATAAAAGAAACTCCGTGACGTGTCCACTCCTTGAGGAACAGGTGCTCAAAGTACTATATAAGTAAGCACACAGCAGTGCAAAATTCACGCTTTTTCAGGTCGTCAAGCAACAACCAGCCGCAGCCATGAAGGCTTTCATCGCCATTGCTCTGCTGTCCGTTGGTAAGGTTGATTATAACAAGCTTTTTTTATGGCAATGTGTTCAAACTCTCCATGTATAATATCCGCCACGGTGGTCTCTATAGTTGTCATGGTGCTAGACTGCTGGCCCGAAGGTCGAATCCCAGCAGCGGCGGCCGCATTTCGATGGAGGCGAACTGCTAGAGGACCGTGTGTTTAGATTTAGGTGCCCATTAAAGAACACCAGGTGGTCAAAATTTCCGGAGCCCTCCACTACAGCGTTCCTCGTAATCATATCGTGGTTTTGGGGTGATAAAACCCCGACAACTATTATCTATACATAATGCTCACCGACTGAATTCCGTTTGGCTGAAATTCATCAGCGGTGGCACTTCCATAAAATGTTGACGCCCTGAAAATTCCGGAATGCTTGTTGCCTAAGATGGCGTTACTTTAATCAAAGTGGATCTGCATTTCGAAAAAGTATTACAAATTCAAAACGAGCAGCATCTCTCCCGGGCACAAAAATCAGGTAGTACCACTTGCTAGAAGGTTCTAGTTCGAGAGTTCATTCATTAGCTAAATTGACCCAAGCAGCCAGGGGAATGTTTTCAGAAAACTGAATTTCAACACCAGGAAACTTAGTAGTATATGTCAAAATAGGATCGACAGTTGAGCGGGCTGGTAAACGGACGAGTTGCTACGCCCTGCCCATGTCTTACCTGCGGCTTAGTATTTGACGTTGCACAATAGTTATGTAGTACATTTCAATTCTTGATCGCACAGCATGAGTCCTAATGTTAAGATTACTGATAAGCAGACACAGATTTATTGCTTGACTTACAACGTGTGGATTCACTTGTGAAAATACATAAAAGATATGGAACTGCAACATGTAATACAAATACAACTAAAAAAACTGATTAGCACGTATATTATTCAAAAATATTTCTGCCCTATAACGTCCCCCTAACCACCTTATGTGACAGTAGTTGCGTGAGTGCACCTAAGAATTACATTACTTTGGTGCTCCGCACTAAAACGCAAAAAGCACTAAGTACATGAGTAAATCCAAAAAAACCCGCATTTCCCCGAAGGGGAGTATGAGGAAGTGCGAAGCACGGGGTGATGCTATGAGGGGGTGCGCGCGACTAAACTGCAAAGCCGAGCGAAGGAGACGGCAGCGAGAGAGCACGCGCCAGCCGACCCACGGAGGTCTGACCGTTTTTAAGTGCAAAGCACTTTTACTGATGATGATGATCTGTCTTCCGAACTCGTTCCAAAGAACCCGCAACGCGTTCAACTTGTTGGCGGCGTTGCGCACGCCCGAGATGGGGCTCAGGTTGTTGTCGAACCACAGTCGATCGCACACCGCGCAGCTATATCCGAAGCTGCGGTCCAGGAAGTCTCGCTTGAAGCGCACGTCCGGTCGATCGAATTCGAGGGCCCGCGCTCGCTCACGCATCGCGCGTCCCCGCGCCAGATCGGCTACGGGGTGCTCGGCTCGCTTCGCACGCTTTCGTTCGGCGTCTCGCAGCCGGCCTTCATCACCGCAGGCAATGCGCGGGGCGCGCGCAGCCACGGAGCGGAGGGCGGAGCGCGCGCAGTCACGTGGGGCGTGACGTCGCTGCGCCGTTGCTACAGACGCTCCTCTCCGCTCCTCGCGCCGTTGCTATGGGACGGCGGATTCAGGGTCGCTTATAAAGTGCATTCGCACTTAAAACGGCAAGAAGTGGAAGATGGAAGCTGCGATGAAAAAATCCGTAAACGGGGGGTGGGTGCTCGAGCCGACGTTTCGACAAGTGAACTTGTCTTCTTCAAGGCATTCCAGTCTTGAAGAAGACAAGTCCACTTGTCGAAACGTCGGCTCGTGCACCCACCCCCTATTTACGGATTTTTTCATCATAAGTACATGAGTGTAATAGACTCCGTGGTAAAGGAGGGCAATGCAGGAATACTGTAGGAAAGAGAAAGTGTACGGGTAAATGCAATTTTTAGATGCGAAGTATCTTAAGGCGGAGCTCAATCCGGTGGTGGTGGTGGTGGTGGTGGTGGTGGTGTGCGTTCTGACCACCCTTACTGCGCATGCGCATACCCTCTCCACACACCTCCTCTCCCCTCCCCTCTCCACACCTCCTATCCACTTCCCTCTCCCCTTCCCCTCTCCACTTTCCCTCTCCCCTTCTCCTCTCCACATCCCCTCTCCCCTCCCCTTTCCACTCTTCCTCTGAAACGCGGGCTAGACATGCCGAAATTCTCTCCTGCGCAACGCCGCGATGAGCTCGAGCGCATGCGCGTCCCCTCCCCTTCTCTCTCCTCTCCTACGCTGCCCCCCTCTCGCCCGCCTGTAGGCCGCGTTCCCCGCTCGCCCTGTGAGAATTAACGGCCAGGCTAGATGGAAGATACGACGCGCGTAGCGTCCCTCTTCGCGTTCCACGACGCGAGGTCGGTAGCATGCCCAACGAACGCCAACGGAACGCGATCGTGCAAGTGCTCCGGCTTCGCATCGCCTCATGGTCCCCTTTAGCGGGAGATGGTGTAATTTTTTCTTTAACGTTTCGCTCATACCAGCGCTGTCATACATAATTTATGAATGCAGGAGTAGTGTGTAATATTCTGATGCGAGATATTTGTCTAATTCGTGATCCTTGACCAAACGTTTTCTAGCGTACAAGAGTCAAATAGTGAGGAATAATAGGGACTTTTCGAATAGGGGCCCCAAAGCCCTTTGCGTGTGCTCGCTTTGGGTCAAGTAGGAGCTAAGAGTTTTCGAATACGGTCTGCGGCGCTTTAGGCACTGCCCCTATTCTAGGTCACTCTAGTCTTGGCCAAGAGCTGTCGCTTCTGTGGGTGCCGTCATGTTTGTTAGACGCAAAGCTTTTGGGCTAGGCTTCGGGGTTCCCGCTAAATTCGAAAAATAGCGTCCCCAACGCAAAACCCAAACGCTGTTTGGGTCTCGCGCATGCGCAGTGGCATCGACGCTATTTCTTTGGGGTCCCAAAACGACTGGGGCCCCTATTCAAAAACTCCCTAAAGATGCAGTTGCTTGTCACATCCGTTAGCAATGCGAAAATTTCGTAACACAGGTGCCACTGTGCTTCGAGTTTTTGCGCGTATTAAGGTTAGTTAGGTAACTATGTATGAAAAATACGGTAGTCAGCTCAGCTTAACAGCAAATAAGGGTTAATACAATTTACGCTACAGTAACGTTTGGAGAAAACTTGACTTAAGATGAGTGTCTATAGCAGCATAATCTGAAGGCTGCGCCACGACTGCAGTATTGAAAAAGCTAATATCTTTGTGTCTGCTTTCCTCTCTTCGATTTCAGCCTCCCTGGCGTATGCTGAGCCCCGTGGCTTTACAAAAGGAGGCAGTATTCAAGATGGATATAGCTCCATCGGATCTGGCTTTGGAGGTGGAGCAGGTTTCGTTGGATCTGGCAGCCTAGGCTTTCCCTCTGTAAGCGCGTCAGGAACACCAGGAGCAGGGTTCAATGGCGCTTTTACTGGTATCTCAAGCGGGTCGTCCGGAAGTTTTAGTTCTTTCTACCCTGGTAGTTCCGGATCGTTTGGATCAAACGCTGGTATAGTAGCACGGCCCGGATATACCAGATCATTCGGTGTATTTCCAAGCCGGGGCTCACATGGCTGGTCGCGTCCCTCCGGAGCCCACGGCTTCCTTGTTGGACCCGCTTATGGCCGAATATATCACGGAAGCCGTTCTTTCGATGGCTTTTATGGCAACGGATATGGCAGCGGCTATGGCAGCGGATCACTTGTTGTATTTCCAAGTGGAAGCTCACATGGCTGGTCGCGTCCCTCTGGAGGCTACGGTTCCTTTGGTGGATCCACTTATGGTCCAATGTATCACGGAAACGGTGCTTTCGGTCGCTACTACGGCAGCGGATATGGCAGCGGATATGGCAGCGGATATGGCAGTGGCTACGGCAGTGGTTACGGCAGCGGCTACGGCAGCGGCTATGGTAGTGGCTATGACAGCGGCTATGGCAGCGGGCATGGCAGCGGATATGGCAGTGGCTACGGCAGCGGCTACGGCAGTGGCTACGGCAGTGGCTACGGCAGCGGCTACGGTAGTGGCTATGACAGCGGCTATGGCAGCGGGTATGGCAGCGGCTATGGCAGCGGCCACGGCAGCGGAGGTTATTACGGCGTTGCTTTCGTTCCCTACTATGGGCACGGCAATGACTTTAGGCATGGCTCTGGTTATAGAAATGGCTACGTCTACCGCCCTGCCTATTACGGCGTTGCTTTCGTTCCCTACTATGGACACGCCAATGGCTTTAGTTATGGCTCTGGTTATGGAAATGGCTACGGCTACCGCCCTGCCTATGGTTCGGGCTATGGCTCCGGTGGTTACGCAGGCACCTTCGGCGGAAACTTCGGTGGTTTCGGCAGCTCCAATGGCTATTACGGCTTCCCTGTCCACAGTAGCCACGGTTTCCAGCCGGGCTACGGATATAACTTCGGCCATAGCGGTTTCGGAGGCCTCCGTGCTGGTGCAGGATCTTCCGGATCTGCATCACTGAGTGGAAGTGCTGACGCCGGAAGCTCCAGGTAAGTCCTTATCATATATTTTCATAATGTTCCGTACGTTTGCAGTACTTTTAAAACAGAGGCACTGAGACAGAAATACACAAGAAATGAAGTCACTAAACAAATTTGCTTGTTTATAAGAACGCTTGAGCATATTCATTATGTCCAAGATGTGTCGGCACCTCGAACATAATTCTGACAAGCTGAAAAGAGTAACTTAACTGGTAACCCTAAACATACTTTATCCCTTCTTTGTTTAAGCCTGTTTACGTGTATTGTGCATTCGAATATGGTTGAAAGATGTATTATGTGAAACTTTGTAAAATTGATGGGGCAATGAGGGTTGAATAAAATTTGTTTTTCAATACTGGGATTTTCTTCAGCTTAATCAGGATGGGCGCCTTGTACCCACTTTCCTGTGAATCGGTGAAACTGCCGTGGTCTCTCTATATCCAGTTACAATGCCTAATTAAATGCTTTGTACGTGAACTTAAACGTTCGTTTATATAAAGGTAGGTTTTTTTTTTAACTTAATAAATATGCAACTCGCACATTAAATTTCAGTGTAGATTGCTGTGAATGAGATCGCACGGAGGATTGCTGTGCGAGTCATTGTGTGCGTTTGTTTGCAAGGCTAAATGCGTTGTCATGTTCTTTTTCTTCTAGCTCATTTTCTGCTTACCCGAGAGAGTAATGACTCATCAACATTCATATGCATCTTAACAACACTACTGGAGTAAGTATGCTTTTTTTTTAAATAGCTACACACCATAACCACCCATAGCTTTAAGGTACTACTGGAAACACTACGTGGTTGATGCATTTTAACTGACGTCTGGAGTGCTTTAGTAGTTTTAGCTAGGTCTGTAGAGGCGAGATCTAGATTTCTTTTTAAACAGTGTAACGTAGTGTCATGCGACAAAAAAAGATATGACTGGACCTAACGCAGTAGCAGTTATTGCGCTCAGCTTGCCTTTATTGCTATATTTTAATGTTTTTATGAGAACTAGTTATTTCAGAATTTTGACTGTATTAGTTGGTCTAGTATATTCGGGATATAAACATAGGAAAATGTCTTTGATCATTTTTATGCATGATCTATTTTTGTTCACTTTTGCCGAAACAATGAAAACTAATTAAACATCTATTTCTACCTCCTCTAGGTTCCACGGGGAGGCTAGCAAGTATTTTAAAGAACAGAAAAAAAGGAAAACTATCGACACAATGGATTCACACTTCTACATTATACTTCGAAAGATAATTCAAGAATAAACATGTTGCTCGAGGATCATAGTGATGTAGTTTTATTCAGCAATACTTCGGAGCTGGCGCCATTAATAGACGTTTTTCATAAATGCAAAGCTAGCTTCACAATTGGCAGCAACCTAATGGCAAACTAATGACAGCTAATCACTTCTGCAAACAGCGTGTTTAAGCGCAGTTTGATTGCGCTACGACACGGAAAATGCAGACACAGCTCTCTTGATATTGTGCTAAAATTTCCTCGGTATTTTTTTTTTTATTTTCAACTAGCCTTTCGCTGCAGGTCCGACGAGTGTTTGTTATCTATATATATAATATGAAAAATAAACGTATAAACACGCATAATAGACAAGCATCTACACGTGCAACCAGGACCTCATCTTCGCTTGAAGGACGACATCTGCCGCCATTAGTTGGAGCAATATGCAGCGCGAGGAAGCGCACCTGTGGATGATGAAAATGATCTATTGGCGCCCGCTACTGTTTTCTGCATAGATACGTAAATACCTAAAAGCCACTGGAATGCCTTCGGCCTGGCCCGCCGAACCTTTCCTCCGCCCAGCGACAAGCTGAACAGGACGCAGGTGGAGGCCCTCAGACAACTGCAGACGCACACGTACCCCAACCCCGCACAGTGTAACAGACTCTACCCGAAAACATACCCGACAAATATATGCAAGGTCTGCCACACTGAGGTCGCCACATTAAATCACATGCTCTGGGACTGTTACAAAAACCCGCTAGGTGCTAACTCCGGAACTCTTCCGCCGCGGTGGACCGCTGCCTTGCGCAGCCCCAGCCTCGGCGACCAACTTTGGGCTGTCCAGCAGGCCCGCGAGGCGGCGGTGAGGCAAGGCCTCGACGTTCCCACGCGGGAGACCTAAAGCCCGGTCGGCGAAAGCTCTGCCGGACCATCAATAAAGTTGTTACCAACCAACCAACTGGAATGACGAAATTACATCAAAACACTCAACCTATGTTTTGCTCATGTTAACAATTTAAACATAAATTCGAAATGTCAAGCCACGTAAAAATTCAGCAGATCCCACTCATATGGGGAGTCGACGTCATGCGAAGCAGCAGGCGATTAGTGGCTTATACCGAGTCTTTTTTTTATTGCTTTGAGTCAAGCGTTGCAAGTTGGACAAATTCCTTTGTGCATTTTGAGTAGTGATGGGTATATCGTGGGCAGGGCCGTAGCGAAGAATTTTTTTCGCGGTGGTGAGGGGGGGGGGGGGGCACTTGCTGAGGTTCTTGACCATTTGAGGATAGTACCTATTTGAGAAAGCAATAATTTGGGGGCAGGGTTTCACCCTCTCCCCATCTTGGCTACGGGATCGATCGTGGGCTTACAATGCGCGTAGGTTACACTGACGCCGAAACGGTATCTGCGCTCACCTTAGAGCGCAAATGTCAGTTTTATCGAAATCAACTGCATCCTACGGTGCAGTGATGTGCGCATCATAAGAAGCGGCTTTTGCCGTATTCGTCGGAGTTGAGCAATGGCTAACCATAGCTTGGCGAGTCATAGTAGCTGATATGTAATGTTTATGACATAGTTACAAACGCCGATAGCGAACACCGCAAACACAGTTGACGTTACCTATAGATAGGACGCCATTATATAGGATATTTTTCGTAAGCAGTTTCAAGCACTGGCGTAGCTCTGTGGATGAACACTTGACTGCCACGCATAAAGCCTGGGTTCGATTGTGACTGTAACCATAATTTCAATCTTTCCGTCCCTCTGATATTTCCATTACCGGAAACGCCGCCGCCTCCTGTCCCGCATTTTCTGCGACACAAGCTCCACAATGCGATCGCGTAAACATTTTTTAATGTCTGATATCGCCGTTCCTGGGTTGACACAAACTGTGAAGCACCTGTAGCTCTGACCCGCATTCCATGGGTCGTGGTATACGGTTATGTGCCGCACGTGAGTGAGGAAAAGGATTTAATGACGTACGCGACAACTGTGTCACACTATTCGTGTAATGACCGGTTTATCATGTTCGTCATACACTAATACCCTCCTATGCAAATTTTGGTATGTGTCTAGTTAAGGAGATAGCCACGAGAACGCCCCAGAGGTAGGCGGATAGATAGATAGATAGATAGATAGATAGATAGATAGATAGATAGATAGATAGATAGATAGATAGATAGATAGATAGATAGATAGATAGATAGATAGATAGATAGATAGATAGATAGATAGATAGATAGATAGATAGATAGATAGATAGATAGATAGATAGATAGAAACGGTCAAAGTGCCTTTGGTTCGCTAAGATATGCTTCGCATTTAGTAAGGTAAACAAACCCACTCTTTAAATAAAGCTAAGTTCGGCTGTTTCATGGGCCAAAACCACTGATTATTTAATATAGGTGCCGCCAGGAGTTCAACCCACGCTCTCCTGCTATGCAACGCAACACCATAGCCGCTAAGGCAGTGTGCCGACTGCCCCTCGTCATACATCGGCGAGACCAAAAACTTCCCCGAACGGATTAGGCAACACGTCAACGACGTCCGTAAACTCAACAAAGAACGCAGCGCCGTCGCCGAGCACGCAGAGACGTTTGACCACAGAATAGACTTCAACGGAACCGCCATCCTCGAAAGTGAAACCAAGTGGAGGAGGAGGTTACTACTGGAGTCGTGGCATATACAGAGGACCACTCAAAATATCAACCGTTCACTCGGAACTCTCCCCCCGGTGTATGCGCATGGGCTACGCTCCTCGATAATGCGTGGGGTCGTTAACAGCCGCGAGAGTGCCTTAAAGAGGCCGCTGCCAAGCCGCCGCAGTCCCCCCTGAGGAAGGAACCGAGCTGGTTCCGAAACGTCGGATTTTACGTGTCTTCGTAACTTTGGTTGGAGAATAAATATCAGTTATCTCAGTTTACTTACCCAACCAGACAGACTTCTGTCTAATGTTTACCTTCAATTCAATCAGCCAGGACTTCGGCCGCGATACCATGCAGCTAGTCAAGCGCTACATACGCATCAAGGAGGGAATATCAGTCTTCAAAACTCATCTGGACTTCAATCGCACCTGCAAAGATAGGAAAGTCGTCCCTCAAAGCCTACGCCTGAAACGCCCTGTCTCGACCCCCGAAGGTATGGAAATCGTCATGAGAGCAGAACAACGGCTGGTCAACGCCCGCCTGCATGAAATCAACGCCTCTCTACGGAAAAAGGAATTAGACCTGTTCTTCGCCAAGCGTAAACTTCAGCACCGCATCCCTGGATTGATGCCTCCGATCGACGCATTCGCGGACTCCGTGGTGGCGTCGTCTGCAGACAGGCATCGGACCGCGCAGGATAGGAAACTTTCTCACCTGTTGGACCGGGGTTCGCCCCAAGGCAACCCAAATCCCAGGTTTGTCACCAATTTGTCATCCCGCCCACTCACTAATCGGGAAAGTTCTGTTCTGGCAAAGGGACACGGGTATAACGTGTCAACGACGCCCCGTTTATCGAAAGTCGTCGCGGCTGTAGAGGAAGCCGTCCAGAGTGTGAGGCCAAGCGCCAGAGAAGAAATTAGACTAAAATCAATTGGAATCCTTTCGAAATTGCCGTCACAAGGGAAAAAGAACTTGACCGCAGAAGAGAGCAAAGCCCTTCGGGAACTCCGACAAGATCAGAGCATTGTCATCCTCCCCGCTGACAAGGGCAACTCAACGGTGGTGTTGGACAGCCAGGACTATGACCGGAAGATTTCGGCCCTTTTAGAGGGTGACGCATATACGCAGCTAAAAAAGGATCCGACGAAGCAAACTCAGACTCAGCTAAACAAGCTACTCTCCGAAATTTTCAAGCACCACCCACAATTAAAAGCACTCTACCTAAGTCTAATCTGCCGCAACGGCTCCGCACCGGGTTTCTACGGTCTACCCAAAATTCACAAGCCTGGCGCCCCCCTCCGACCGATCGTCGACTTCACTTCCTCTCCATGCCGAGCCCTTTCAAGCTTCCTGCACCGAATCATCGCCCCTCTCACCCGGAATACCCCAACTCATGTCCGCGACTCCAGCCACTTCGTGCAGCTAGCATCAGAGGTGAGCATCGACGAAGACGAGAGCCTGGTCTCGTTCGACGTCGTATCTTTGTTCACCAATGTGCCGGTACCCTTATCTGTATCCTGTGCCCGTGCTGCTCTTGAGGGTGACGATGGCTTGAGTCAAAGGACCCCACTCACTATTGACGAACTCTGCCGCCTGCTGGAATTCTGCCTGTCCAGCACGTATTTTTCCTACAAAGGAACAATCTTCAGGCAAAACAGTGGAACCGCAATGGGGGCCTCCATCTCCGTCACAATGGCAAACCTGACCATGGAGCATATAGAAAGGCAAGCACTTGGCTCCTTCTCGCCGCGACCCAAGCTCTTTCTTCGCTACGTGGACGATTGCTTTTGTGTCGTGAAGACATCTGAAATTGAAAACTTCAGACTGCACCTAAATTCCGTTCACCCAGCCATACAGTTCACGGTCGAGTGTGAACGCGACCGCACCCTCCCCTTTCTCGACGTCCAGGTGGCAAGAAGGGGCCGTGACTTGGAGTTCTCCGTTTACAGGAAGCCGACGCACACCGGCCGATACCTTCAATACGATTCGTCCCATCCCTCCACCCACAAGGCCTCCGTTGTGTCCACATTATTTCAGAGAGCCAAAAAGATATGTTCCACTGACACGGAACGCCGGAAAGAAGAGGCCCGCGTAATTGCGGACCTCAGAAAAAACGGTTATCCCAGAAATTTCATTCGATCCGTCGCCCGCCGCGCAGAGAAAAAGAGGTTACGCGACTCCCAGCCAGCATTGACGAACAGCTCTCCAAAACGCGTGTCGGTCCCATACGTCCAGGGAGCCAGCGAGGCGTTGGCTCGGATTTTTAGAAAAGAAGGCGTGCACATCGCGCACGTGCCTTCATGCACGCTGGGCCGCTTCCTTCCCCGCCCGAAAGACCGACCAACAAAGGACAGGGCGCCCGGCGTCGTTTACAAAATACCGTGTGCCGACTGCCCCTCGTCATACATCGGCGAGACCAAAAACTTCCCCGAACGGATTAGGCAACACGTCAACGACGTCCGTAAACTCAACAAAGAACGCAGCGCCGTCGCCGAGCACGCAGAGACGTTTGACCACAGAATAGACTTCAACGGAACCGCCATCCTCGAAAGTGAAACCAAGTGGAGGAGGAGGTTACTACTGGAGTCGTGGCATATACAGAGGACCACTCAAAATATCAACCGTTCACTCGGAACTCTCCCCCCGGTGTATGCGCATGGGCTACGCTCCTCGATAATGCGTGGGGTCGTTAACCGCCGCGAGAGTGCCTTAAAGAGGCCGCTGCCAAGCCGCCGCAGTCCCCCCTGAGGAAGGAACCGAGCTGGTTCCGAAACGTCGGGTTTTACGTGTCTTCGTAACTTTGGTTGGAGAATAAATATCAGTTATCTCGGTCGGGTCACACTCATTTCTTAAGTTCGGTCACTTAGCTGCACTAAAGTTAGGGCGTATGAAATGAAAGTTTACTGAAATCGACATGACTACAGTAGAGAATGCAATAAAGCGTTCGATGCGAGAGTAGTATTATTAAATCATCAAGATAAGGGAAAAAGCTATGTTCACGGTAACGTGTTGTTTCCTTGACTTAGAACGTGGACAATCTACACGCACTGAGGACTACATCTCTCCCTTACCTCAGTGTGTGCATCGCCTGCGTCGCAAAAGACCGGCAACGCTGAGAATATAAGTACGTTACAGTTTGGAGGAGCTAGGATGCGCACAGTGGATTGTGAAGCTTTTTG